>NW_026287092.1:92500-110000 GCF_023373465.1 Oncorhynchus keta | reverse complement strand
TCCTCCATGAAACAGACCATGTGACCTCCTCCATGAAACAGACCATGTGACCTCCCCTCTCCATGAAACAGACCATGTGACCTCCTCCATGAAACAGACCATGTGACCTCCTCTATGAAACAGACCATGTGACCTCCTCCATGAAACAGACCATGTGACCTCCCCTCTCCATGAAACAGACCATGTGACCTCCCCTCTCCATGAAACAGACCATGTGACCTCCTCCATGAAACAGACCATGTGACCTTCTCTATGAAACAGACCATGTGACCTCCTCCATGAAACAGACCATGTGACCTCCCCTCTCCATGAAACAGACCATGTGACCTTCTCTATGAAACAGACCATGTGACCTCCTCTCTCCATGAAACAGACCATGTGACCTCCCCTCTCCATGAAACAGACCATGTGACCTCCTCTCTCCATGAAACAGACCATGTGACCTCCCCTCCTCCATGAAACAGACCATGTGACCTCTCTTAGATCCCTGCTGAATGACAGTGGTAGTGCGTTCCCATGCCTCATTAACGGAAACAAAGCAGATTTTTGAAACCAGGCAAGTCAGTTAAGAAGTCAGCTCGGGGATTCGATCCACCGACCATTCGGTTACTGGCCCAACACTCTAACCACCAGGGCTCCCTGTGGCCCCAGAGACATCAATATATCTACTGTATTTCTCACCTCTCTAGAAAAACAAAGAAGCCTCATCATTTCTCAGAAACGTAAATCACATCCTCAGGAAATAGACCTCCTCTCTCTCTGTGTGTTCTGACACACATACAGTCTCCTCTGAGTGGCTATATGGGCGTCGTCCAAAACGGCACCCTATTCCCTAGCTTTGACCAGGTTCCGTGGTAAAAAGTAGTGCACTATAAAAGGGAACAGGGCACCATTTGGGACGTACTCGTTTACCTTTTACCATAATGACTACCAAAACGGCACCCTATTCCCTAGTTTTGACCTGGTTCCGTGGTAAGTGGTGTAATATGTACATGGACATTTGAAGTGAATAGATGATACACAGGGAGTAGCAGCAGCGTAAAATGAAAGGGCCATCTCTCTCCTGTGATTGGGTTAGAGCTCTCAGAGACTATTAATGACCTGTAGACACTGGCAGCACACTTCTCGGTAGGACACACACACACACACACACACACACACACACACACACACACACACACACACACACACACACACACACACACACACACACACACACACACACACACACACACACACACACAGACACACACACACACACACACACACACACACACACACACACACACACACACACACACACACACACACACACACACACACACACGCGAATACACACACTCACACAGTCAGACAGACACACACACATACGCGCTTAGACACACACATGCGAATACACACACACACACACACACACACACACACACACACACACACACACACACACACACACACACACACACACACACACACACACACACACACACACACACACACACTTATACACACACACGGCCTGACAGACAGACAGACAGAGACACACACAACGTCCCGACTCATCTCTCTCTCGCTTTATTACACACAGACACATACAGATATTAATGTGCTCATGTGTCTGTGTGCTAAAGTGTCTGTGTGCTAATGTGTCTGTGTGCTAATGTGTCTGTGTGCTAATGTGTCTGTCTGTTAATGTGTCTGTGTGTTAATGTGTCTGTGTGCTTAATGTGTCTGTGTGCTAATGTGTCTGTGTGCTAATGTGTCTGTGTGCTAATGTGTCTGTGTGCTAATGTGTCTGTCTGTTAATGTGTCTGTGTGTTAATGTGTCTGTGTGCTAATGTGTCTGTGTGCTAATGTGTCTGTGTGCTAATGTGTCTGTGTGCTAATGTGTCTGTGTGCTAATGTGTCTGTGTGCTAATGTGTCTGTGTGCTAATGTGTATGTGTGCTAATGTGTCTGTGTGCTAAAGTGTCTGTGTGCTAATGTGTCTGTGTGCTAATGTGTCTGTGTGCTAATGTGTCTGTGTGCTAATGTGTCTGTGTGCTAATGTGTCTGTCTGCTAATGTGTCTGTGTGCTAATGTGTCTGTGTGCTAATGTGTCTGTGTGCTAATGTGTCTGTGTGCTAATGTGTCTGTCTGCTAATGTGTCTGTGTGCTAATGTGTCTGTGTGCTAATGTGTCTGTGTGCTAAAGTGTCTGTGTGCTAAAGTGTCTGTGTGCTAATGTGTCTGTGTGCTAATGTGTCTGTGTGCTAATGTGTCTGTGTGCTAATGTGTCTGTCTGTTAATGTGTCTGTGTGTTAATGTGTCTGTGTGCTAATGTGTCTGTGTGCTAATGTGTCTGTGTGCTAAAGTGTCTGTGTGCTAATGTGTCTGTGTGCTAAAGTGTCTGTGTGCTAATGTGTCTGTGTGCTAATGTGTCTGTGTGCTAATGTGTCTGTGTGCTAATGTGTCTGTGTGCTAATGTGTCTGTCTGTTAATGTGTCTGTGTGTTAATGTGTCTGTGTGCTAATGTGTCTGTGTGCTAATGTGTCTGTGTGCTAATGTGTCTGTCTGCTAATGTGTCTGTGTGCTAAAGTGTCTGTGTGCTAAAGTGTCTGTGTGCTAATGTGTCTGTGTGCTAATGTGTCTGTGTGCTAATGTGTCTGTGTGCTAATGTGTCTGTCTGTTAATGTGTCTGTGTGTTAATGTGTCTGTGTGCTAATGTGTCTGTGTGCTAATGTGTCTGTGTGCTAATGTGTCTGTCTGTTAATGTATTCTGGAATTAGTGTGTGTTGTAAGTCTGCACGATGACTGCTTTTGTTTGGCTATTTTTCGCTGAGTCATGTCAGAGAGAGAGAGACAGAAGTGAGAGAGAGAGATGGACAGAGAGAGAGAGACAAAAGTGAGAGAGAGAGATGGACAGAGAGAGATAGAGACAGAAGTGAGAGAGAGAGATGGACAGAGAGAGAGAGAGACAGAAGTGAGAGAGAAGATGGACAGAGAGAGAGAGAGACAGAAGTGAGAGAGAGAGATGGACAGAGAGAGAGAGACAAAAGTGAGAGAGAGAGATGGACAGAGAGAGATAGAGACAGAAGTGAGAGAGAGAGATGGACAGAGAGAGAGAGAGCGAGAAATAGAAAGCAATACGTTTTTCTATGAGTCAGTGAGCAGGCTAGTAATCATAGAACACATTAATCATAGACTACAGTTTACAGTACATTTGGTGCTTTGGAAATCTTTGTCAATTCTCCATTCAAATCTTTCCTAACAACACATTTCTATTGAGGAACAACAAGACATTATTAGCCTGAAGAAAGAACTGGAGGAGGACTTGCTGCTAATATTTCCTCCTGTCTCTCTACCAGCCTCATCCCTCGCTTGCTTGCTAATATTTCAACTCTCCTCACCCCCCGACTTCCTCTCCTGTCTCTCTACCAGCCTCATCCCTCGCTTGCTTGCTAATATTTCAACTCTCCTCACCCCCCCGACTTCCTCTCCTGTCTCTCTACCAGCCTCATCCCTCGCTCCGCTGGTCTGTCCTCACCTGTTGGGCGACAGGGACGATTACATTTTACCCTTCTCTCTATCCTTCCATATTTCTCTCTCTCACACACACATGGACAGACAGACACACAAAGTCCTGTTGTATGTCTCTCTCTGTCTCTCTGTCTCATTGTCTCTCTGTCTGTCTCTCTCTCTGTCTGTCTCTGTCTCTGTCTGTCTCTGCCTCTCTCTCTGTCTCTCTCTCTCTGTCCCTATCTCTGTCTCTGTCGTTTCAGGGACCATTCCCTCTCTCCTCCTCTCCCTTCCCCTTCTCCTCTACTCTCCATACTCTCCCCTTCTCCTCTACTCTCCATCCTCTCCCCTTCCCTCTCTCCTCTTCTCCCTTCCCCTTCTCCTCTACTCTCCATCCTATCCCCTTCCCTCTCTCCTCTTCTCCCTTCCCCTTCTCCTCTACTTTCCATCCTCTCCCCTTCCCTCTCTCCTCTACTCTCCATCCTCTACCCTTCCCCCTCTCCTCTTCTCCCTCCATCCTCCCCCTCTCCTCTTCTCCCTCCATCCTCCCCCTCTCCTCTTCTCCCTCCATCCTCTCCCCCTCTCACTTCCTCCCTCTCTCTTCTCCTCTCCCTCCATCCGTCCCCCTCTCCTCTTCTCCCTCCATCCTCCTCCCTCTCCTCTTCTCCCTCCATCCCCTCCTATCATCTTCTGCCTCAATCATCTCCTCCTCTCCTCTACTCTCCATCCTCTCCCCTTCCCTCTCTCCTCCTCTCCCTTCCCCTTCTCCTCTACTCTCCATCCTCTCCCCTTCTCCTCTACTCTCCATCCTCTCCCCTTCCCTCTCTCCTCCTCTCCCCTCCCCTTCTCCTCTACTCTCCATCCTCTCCCCTTCCCTCTCTCCTCTTCTCCCTTCCCCTTCTCCTCTACTCTCCATCCTCTCCCCTTCCCTCTCTCCTCTTCTCCCTTCCCCTTCTCCTCTACTTTCCATCCTCTCCCTTTCTCCTCTACTTTCCATCCTCTCCCCTTCTCCTCTACTTTCCATCCTCTCCCCTTCTCCTCTACTCTCCATCCTCTCCCCTTCCCTCTCTCCTCCTCTCCCTTCCCCTTCTCCTCTACTCTCCATCCTCTCCCCTTCTCCTCTACTCTCCATCCTCTCCCTTCCCTCTCTCCTCTTCTCCCTTCCCCTTCTCCTCTACTTTCCATCCTCTCCCCTTCTCCTCTACTCTCCATCCTCTCCCCTTCTCCTCTACTCTCCATCCCCTCCCCTTCCCTCTCTCCTCTTCTCCCTTCCCCTTCTCCTCTACTCTCAATCCTCTCCCCACAGTGACTCTCCATCCTCTCCCCACAGTAAGTCTCCATCCTCTCCCCACAGTAAGTCTCCATCCTCTCCCCACAGTAAGTCTCCATCCTCTCCCCACAGTAAGTCTCCATCCTCTCCCCACAGTAAGTCTCCATCCTCTCCCCACAGTAAGTCTCCATCCTCTCCCCACAGTAAGTCTCCATCCTCTCCCCACAGTAAGTCTCCATCCTCTCCCCACAGTAAGTCTCCATCCTCTCCCCACAGTAAGTCTCCATCCTCTCCCCACAGTAGCTCTCCATCCTCTCCCCACAGTGACTCTCCATCCTCTCCCCACAGTAAGTCTCCATCCTCTCCCCTTCTCCTCTACTCTCCATCCTCTCCCCTTCTCCTCTACTCTCCATCCTCTCCCCTTCTCCTCTACTCTCCATCCTCTCCCCACAGTGACTCTCCATCCTCTCCCCTTCTCCTCTACTCTCCATCCTCTCCCCTTCTCCTCTACTCTCCATCCTCTCCCCTTCTCCTCTACTCTCCATCCTCTCCCCTTCTCCTCTACTCTCCATCCTCTCCCCTTCTCCTCTACTCTCCATCCTCTCCCCTTCTCCTCTACTCTCCATCCTCTCCCCTTCTCCTCTACTCTCCATCCTCTCCCCACAGTGACTCTCCATCCTCTCCCCTTCTCCTCTACTCTCCATCCTCTCCCCTTCTCCTCTACTCTCCATCCTCTCCCCTTCTCCTCTACTCTCCATCCTCTCCCCTTCTCCTCTACTCTCCATCCTCTCCCCTTCTCCTCTACTCTCCATCCTCTCCCCACAGTGACTCTCCATCCTCTCCCCTTCTCCTCTACTCTCCATCCTCTCCCCTTCTCCTCTACTCTCCATCCTCTCCCCTTCTCCTCTACTCTCCATCCTCTCCCCTTCTCCTCTACTCTCCATCCTCTCCCCTTCTCCTCTACTCTCCATCCTCTCCCCTTCTCCTCTACTCTCCATCCTCTCCCCTTCTCCTCTACTCTCCATCCTCTCCCCACAGTGACTCTCCATCCTCTCCCCTTCTCCTCTACTCTCCATCCTCTCCCCTTCTCCTCTACTCTCCATCCTCTCCCCTTCTCCTCTACTCTCCATCCTCTCCCCTTCTCCTCTACTCTCCATCCTCTCCCCTTCTCCTCTACTCTCCATCCTCTCCCCACAGTGACTCTCCATCCTCTCCCCTTCTCCTCTACTCTCCATCCTCTCCCCACAGTGACTCTCCATCCTCTCCCCTTCTCCTCTACTCTCCATCCTCTCCCCTTCTCCTCTACTCTCCATCCTCTCCCCACAGTAAGTCTCCATCCTCTCCCCACAGTGACTCTCCATCCTCTCCCCTTCTCCTCTACTCTCCATCCTCTCCCCTTCTCCTCTACTCTCCATCCTCTCCCCACAGTGACTCTCCATCCTCTCCCCTTCTCCCCTATTCTCCATCCTCTCCCCACAGTGACTCTCCATCCTCTCCCCTTCTCCTCTACTCTCCATCCTCTCCCCTTCTCCTCTACTCTCCATCCTCTCCCCTTCTCCTCTACTCTCCATCCTCTCCCCACAGCGACTCTCCATCCTCTCCCCTTCTCCTCTACTCTCCATCCTCTCCCCTTCTCCTCTACTCTCCATCCTCTCCCCTTCTCCTCTACTCTCCATCCTCTCCCCTTCTCCTCTACTCTCCATCCTCTCCCCTTCTCCTCTACTCTCCATCCTCTCCCCTTCTCCTCTACTCTCCATCCTCTCCCCTTCTCCTCTACTCTCCATCCTCTCCTTTCTCCTCCACTCTCCATCCTCTCCCCTTCTCCTCTACTCTCCATCCTCTCCCCTTCTCCTCTACTCTCCATCCTCTCCCCTTCTCCTCTACTCTCCATCCTCTCCCCACAGTGACTCTCCATCCTCTCCCCACAGTGACTCTCCATCCTCTCCCCTTCTCCTCTACTCTCCATCCTCTCCCCCTTCTCCTCTACTCCATCCTCTCCCCTTCTCCTCTACTCTCCATCCTCTCCCCTTCTCCTCTACTCTCCATCCTCTACCCTTCTCCTCTACTCTCCATCCACTCCCCTTCTCCTCTACTCTCCATCCTCTCCCCTTCTCCTCTACTCTCCATCCTCTCCCCTCCTCTACTCTCCATCCTCTCCCCTTCTCCTCTACTCTCCATCCTCTCCCCACAGTGACTCTCCATCCTCTCCCTTCTCCTCTACTCTCCATCCTCTCCCCTTCTCCTCTCTCCATCCTCTCCCCTTCTCCTCTACTCTCCATCCTCTCCCCTTCTCCTCTACTCTCCATCCTCTCCCCTTCTCCTCTACTCTCCATCCTCTCCCTTCTCCTCTACTCTCCATCCTCTCCCCTTCTCCTCTACTCTCCATCCTCTCCCTTCTCCTCTACTCTCCATCCTCTCCCCTTCTCCTCTACTCTCCATCCTCTCCCCTTCTCCTCTACTCTCCATCCTCTCCCCACAGTAAGTCTCCATCCTCTCCCCTTCTCCTCTACTCTCCATCCTCTCCCCTTCTCCTCTACTCTCCATCCTCTCCCCACAGTGACTCTCCATCCTCTCCCCTTCTCCTCTACTCTCCATCCTCTCCCCTTCTCCTCTACTCTCCATCCTCTCCCCTTCTCCTCTACTCTCCATCCTCTCCCCTTCTCCTCTACTCTCCATCCTCTCCCCTCCTCTACTCTCATCCTCTCCCTTCTCCTCTACTCTCCATCCTCTCCCTTCTCCTCTACTCTCCATCCTCTCCCCTTCTCCTCTCTCCATCCTCTCCCCTTCTCCTCTACTCTCCATCCTCTCCCCACAGTGACTCTCCATCCTCTCCCCTTCTCCTCTACTCTCCATCCTCTCCCCTTCTCCTCTACTCTCCATCCTCTCCCCACAGTGACTCTCCATCCTCTCCCCTTCTCCTCTACTCTCCATCCTCTCCCCTTCTCCTCTACTCTCCATCCTCTCCCCTTCTCCTCTACTCTCCATCCTCTCCCCTTCACCTCTACTCTCCATCCTCTCCCCCTCTCCTCTACTCTCCATCCTCTCCCCCTCTCCTCTACTCTCCATCCTCTCCCCACAGTGACTCTCCATCCTCTCCCCACAGTGACTCTCCATCCTCTCCCCTTCTCCTCTACTCTCCATCCTCTCCCCTTCTCCTCTACTCTCCATCCTCTCCCCTTCTCCTCTACTCTCCATCCTCTCCCTTCTCCTCTACTCTCCATCCTCTACCCTTCTCCTCCCTACTCTCCATCCACTCCCCTTCTCCTCTACTCTCCATCCTCTCCCCTTCTCCTCTACTCTCCATCCTCTCCCCTTCTCCTCTACTCTCCATCCTCTCCCCTTCTCCTCTACTCTCCATCCTCTCCCCACAGTGACTCTCCATCCTCTCCCCTTCTCCTCTACTCTCCATCCTCTCCCCTTCTCCTCTACTCTCCATCCTCTCCCCTTCTCCTCTACTCTCCATCCTCTCCCCTTCTCCTCTACTCTCCATCCTCTCCCCTTCTCCTCTACTCTCCATCCTCTCCCCTTCTCCTCTACTCTCCATCCTCTCCCCTTCTCCTCTACTCTCCATCCTCTCCCCTTCTCCTCTACTCTCCATCCTCTCCCCTTCTCCTCTACTCTCCATCCTCTCCCCACAGTGACTCTCCATCCTCTCCCCTTCTCCTCTACTCTCCATCCTCTCCCCTTCTCCTCTACTCTCCATCCTCTCCCCACAGTGACTCTCCATCCTCTCCCCTTCTCCTCTACTCTCCATCCTCTCCCCTTCTCCTCTACTCTCCATCCTCTCCCCTTCTCCTCTACTCTCCATCCTCTCCCCTTCTCCTCTACTCTCCATCCTCTCCCCTTCTCCTCTACTCTCCATCCTCTCCCCTTCTCCTCTACTCTCCATCCTCTCCCCACAGTGACTCTCCATCCTCTCCCCACAGTGACTCTCCATCCTCTCCCCTTCTCCTCTACTCTCCATCCTCTCCCCTTCTCCTCTACTCTCCATCCTCTCCCCACAGTGACTCTCCATCCTCTCCCTTCTCCTCTACTCTCCATCCTCTCCCCTTCTCCTCTGCCTCCATCCTCTCCCCTTCTCCTCTACTCTCCATCCTCTCCCCTTCTCCTCTACTCTCCATCCTCTCCCCTTCTCCTCTACTCTCCATCCTCTCCCCTTCTCCTCTACTCTCCATCCTCTCCCCTTCTCCTCTACTCTCCATCCTCTCCCCTTCTCCTCTACTCTCCATCCTCTCCCCTTCTCCTCTACTCTCCATCCTCTCCCCTTCTCCTCTACTCTCCATCCTCTCCCCTTCTCCTCTACTCTCCATCCTCTCCCCTTCTCCTCTACTCTCCATCCTCTCCCCTTCTCCTCTACTCTCCATCCTCTCCCCACAGTGACTCTCCATCCTCTCCCCTTCTCCTCTACTCTCCATCCTCTCCCCACAGTGACTCTCCATCCTCTCCCCTTCTCCTCTACTCTCCATCCTCTCCCCTTCTCCTCTACTCTCCATCCTCTCCCCACAGTAAGTCTCCATCCTCTCCCCACAGTGACTCTCCATCCTCTCCCCTTCTCCTCTACTCTCCATCCTCTCCCCTTCTCCTCTACTCTCCATCCTCTCCCCACAGTGACTCTTCATCCCCTCCCCTTCTCCTCTACTCTCCATCCTCTCCCCACAGTGACTCTCCATCCTCTCCCCTTCTCCTCTACTCTCCATCCTCTCCCCTTCTCCTCTACTCTCCATCCTCTCCCCTTCTCCTCTACTCTCCATCCTCTCCCCACAGTGACTCTCCATCCTCTCCCCTTCTCCTCTACTCTCCATCCTCTCCCCTTCTCCTCTACTCTCCATCCTCTCCCCTTCTCCTCTACTCTCCATCCTCTCCCCACAGTGACTCTCCATCCTCTCCCCTTCTCCTCTACTCTCCATCCTCTCCCCTTCTCCTCTACTCTCCATCCTCTCCCCCTTCTCCTCTCTACTCTCCATCCTCTCCCCTTCTCCCTCTACTCTCCATCCTCTCCCCTTCTCCTCTACTCTCCATCCTCTCCCCTTCTCCTCTACTTCTCCATCCCTCTCCCCTTCTCCTCTACTCTCCATCCTCTCCTTCTCTCTACTCTCCATCCTCTCCCCTTCTCCTCTACTCTCCATCCTCTCCCCTTCTCCTCTACTCTCCATCCTCTCCCCTTCTCCTCTACTCTCCATCCTCTCCCCTTCTCCTCTACTCTCCATCCTCTCCCCACAGTGACTCTCCATCCTCTCCCCACAGTAAGTCTCCATCCTCTCCCCTTCTCCTCTACTCTCCATCCTCTCCCCTTCTCCTCTACTCTCCATCCTCTCCCCTTCTCCTCTACTCTCCATCCTCTCCCCTTCTCCCTCTACTCTCCATCCTCTCCCCTTCTCCTCTACTCTCCATCCTCTCCCCTTCTCCTCTACTCTCCATCCTCTCCCCTTCTCCTCTACTCTCCATCCTCTCCCCTTCTCCTCTACTCTCCATCCTCTCCCCTTCTCCTCTACTCTCCATCCTCTCCCCACAGTGACTCTCCATCCTCTCCCCTTCTCCTCTACTCTCCATCCTCTCCCCTTCTCCTCTACTCTCCATCCTCTCCCCTTCTCCTCTACTCTCCATCCTCTCCCCTTCTCCTCTCTCTCCATCCTCTCCCTTCTCCTCTACTCTCCATCCTCTCCCCTTCTCCTCTACTCTCCATCCTCTCCCTTCTCCTCTACTCTCCATCCTCTCCCCTTCTCCTCTACTCTCCATCCTCTCCCCACAGTGACTCTCCATCCTCTCCCCTTCTCCTCTACTCTCCATCCTCTCCCCTTCTCCTCTACTCTCCATCCTCTCCCCTTCTCCTCTACTCTCCATCCTCTCCCCACAGTGACTCTCCATCCTCTCCCCTTCTCCTCTACTCTCCATCCTCTCCCTTCTCCTCTACTCTCCATCCTCTCCCCTTCTCCTCTACTCTCCATCCTCTCCCCTTCTCCTCTACTCTCCATCCTCTCCCCTTCTCCTCTACTCTCCATCCTCTCCCCTTCTCCTCTACTCTCCATCCTCTCCCCACAGTGACTCTCCATCCTCTCCCCACAGTGACTCTCCATCCTCTCCCCTTCTCCTCCCTTCTCTCCATCCTCTCCCCTTCTCCTCTGACTCTCCATCCTCTCCCCACAGTGACTCTCCATCCTCTCCCCTTCTCCTCTACTCTCCATCCTCTCCCCTTCTCCTCTGCTCTCCATCCTCTCCCCCTTCTCCTCTCTCTCCATCCTCTCCCCTTCTCCTCTACTCTCCATCCTCTCCCTTCTCCTCTACTCTCCATCCTCTCCCCCTTCTCCTCTACTCTCCATCCCTCTCCCCTTATCCTCTACTCTCATCCTCTCCCCTTCTCCTCTCTCTCTCCATCCTCTCCCTTCTCCTCTACTCTCCATCCTCTCCCTTCTCCTCCTCTCCATCCTCTCCCCTTCTCCTCTACTCTCCATCCTCTCCCCTTCTCCCTCTATCTCCATCCTCTCCCTTCTCCTCTACTCTCTCATCCTCTCCCCTTCTCCTCTACTCTCCATCCTCTCCCCTTCTCCTCTACTCTCCATCCTCTCCCCTTCTCCCCTCTCTCTCATCCTCTCCCCACAGTGACTCTCCATCCTCTCCCCTTCTCCTCTACTCTCCATCCCTCTCCCTTCTCCTCTACTCTCCATCCTCTCCCCACAGTGACTCTCCATCCTCTCCCTTCTCCTCTACTCTCCATCCTCTCCCCTTCTCCTCTACTCTCCATCCTCTCCCCTTCTCCTCTACTCTCCATCTCTCCTTCTCCTCTACTCTCCATCCTCTCCCCTTCTCCCTCTACTCTCCATCCTCTCCCCTTCTCCTCTACTCTCCATCCTCTCCCCTTCTCCTCTACTCTCCATCCTCTCCCCCTCTCCTCTACTCTCCATCCTTCCCCTTCTCCTCTACTCTCCATCCTCTCCCCACAGTGACTCTCCATCTCTCCCCACAGTGACTCTCCATCCTCTCCCCCTTCTCCTCTTCTCTCCATCCTCTCCCCTTCTCCTCTACTCTCCATCCTCTCCCCTTCTCCTCTACTCTCCATCCTCTCCCCTTCTCCTCTACTCTCCATCCTCTACCCTTCTCCTCTACTCTCCATCCACTCCCCTTCTCCTCTACTCTCCATCCTCTCCCCTTCTCCTCTTCTCTCCATCCTCTCCCTTCTCCTCTACTCTCCATCCTCTCCCCTTCTCCTCTCTCTCCATCCTCTCCCCACAGTGACTCTCATCCTCTCCCCTTCTCCTCTACTCTCCATCCTCTCCCCTTCTCCTCTACTCTCCATCCTCTCCCTTCTCCTCTACTCTCCATCCTCTCCCCTTCTCCTCTACTCTCCATCCTCTCCCCTTCTCCTCTACTCTCCATCCTCTCCCTTCTCCTCTACTCTCCATCCTCTCCCTTCTCCTCTACTCTCCATCCCTCTCCCCTTCTCCTCTGCTCTCCATCCTCTCCCCTTCTCCTCTACTCTCCATCCTCTCCCCACAGTAAGTCTCCATCCTCTCCCCTTCTCCTCTACTCTCCATCCTCTCCCCTTCTCCTCTATCTCCATCCCTCTCCCCACAGTGACTCTCCATCCCTCCCCTTCTCCTCTACTCTCCATCCTCTCCCCTTCTCCTCTACTCTCCATCCTCTCCCCTTCTCCTCTACTCTCCATCCTCTCCCTTCTCCTCTACTCTCCATCCTCTCCCCTTCTCCTCTACTCTCCATCCTCTCCCCTTCTCCTCTACTCTCCATCCTCTCCCCACAGTGACTCTCCATCCTCTCCCCACAGTGACTCTCCATCCTCTCCCCTTCTCCTCTACTCTCCATCCTCTCCCCTTCTCCTCTACTCTCCATCCTCTCCCCACAGTGACTCTCCATCCTCTCCCCTTCTCCTCTACTCTCCATCCTCTCCCTTCTCCTCTGCTCTCCATCCTCTCCCTTCTCCTCTAAGTCTCCATCCTCTCCCCTTCTCCTCTCTCCCATCCTCTCCTTCTCCTCTAAGTCTCCATCCTCTCCCCTTCTCCTCTACTCTCCATCCTCTCCTTCTCCTCTACTCTCCATCCTCTCCCCTTCTCCTCTACTCTCCATCCTCTCCCCTTCTCCTCTACTCTCCATCCTCTCCCCTTCTCCTCTACTCTCCATCCTCTCCCCTTCTCTCTATCTCCATCCTCTCCCCTTCTCCTCTCTCTCCATCCTCTCCCCTTCTCCTCTACTCTCCATCCTCTCCCCACAGTAAGTCTCCATCCTCTCCCCTTCTCCTCTACTCTCCATCCTCTCCCCACAGTGACTCTCCATCCTCTCCCCTTCTCCTCTACTCTCCATCCTCTCCCCTTCTCCTCTACTCTCCATCCTCTCCCCCACAGTAAGTCTCCATCCTCTCCCCACAGTGACTCTCCATCCTCTCCCCTTCTCCTCTACTCTCCATCCTCCTCCCCTTCTCCTCTACTCTCCATCCTCTCCCCCAGTGACTCTCCATCCTCTCCCCTTCTCCCTACTCTCCATCCTCTCCCCAGTGACTCTCCATCCTCTCCCCTTCTCCTCTACTCTCCATCCTCTCCCCTTCTCCTCTACTCTCCATCCTCTCCCCTTCTCCTCTACTCCTCCATCCCTCTCCCACAGTGACTCTCCATCCTCTCCCCTTCTCCCTCTACTCTCCATCCTCTCCCTTCTCCTCTACTCTCCATCCTCTCCCCTTCTCCTCTACTCTCCATCCCTCTCCCCACAGTGACTCTCCATCCTCTCCCCTTCTCCTCTACTCTCCATCCTCTCCCCTTCTCCTCTACTCTCCATCCTCTCCCCTTCTCCTCTACTCTCCATCCTCTCCCTTCTCCTCTGCCTCTCCATCCTCTCCCCTTCTCCTCTACTCTCATCCTCTCCCTTCTCCTCTACTCTCCATCCTCTCCCTTCTCCTCTACTCTCCATCCTCTCCCCTTCTCCTCTACTCTCCATCCTCTCCCCTTCTCCTCTACTCTCCATCCTCCCCTTCTCCTCTGACTCTCCATCCTCTCCCTTCTCCTCTACTCTCCATCCTCTCCCCTTCTCCTCTACTCTCCATCCTCTCCCCACAGTGACTCTCCATCCTCTCCCCACAGTGACTCTCCATCCTCTCCCCTTCTCCTCTACTCTCCATCCTCTCCCCCTTCTCCTCTACTCTCCATCCTCTCCCCCTTCTCCTCTACTCTCCATCCTCTCCCTTCTCCTCTACTCTCCATCCTCTCCCCTTCTCCTCTACTCTCCATCCTCTCCCCTTCTCCTCTACTCTCCATCCTCTCCCCTTCCTCTACTCTCCCATCCTCTCCCCTTCTCCTCTACTCTCCATCCTCTCCCTTCTCCTCTATCTCCATCCTCTCCCCACAGTGACTCTCCATCCTCTCCCCTTCTCCTCTGCTCTCCATCCTCTCCTTCTCCTCTACTCTCCATCCTCTCCCCTTCTCCTCTCTCCATCCTCTCCCCTTCTCCTCTACTCTCCATCCTCTCCCCTTCTCCTCTACTCTCCATCCTCTCCCCTTCTCCTCTACTCTCCATCCTCTCCCCTTCTCCTCTACTCTCCATCCTCTCCCCTTCTCCTCTACTCTCCATCCTCTCCCCACAGTAAGTCTCCATCCTCTCCCCTTCTCCTCTACTCTCCATCCTCTCCCCTTCTCCTCTACTCTCCATCCTCTCCCCCTTCTCCTCTACTCTCCATCCTCTCCCCACAGTGACTCTCCATCCTCTCCCCTTCTCCTCTACTCTCCATCCTCTCCCCTTCTCCTCTACTCTCCATCCTCTCCCTTCTCCTCTACTCTCCATCCTCTCCCCTTCTCCTCTACTCTCCATCCTCTCCCCCTTCTCCTCTACTCTCCATCTCCTCTCCCCTTCTCCTCTACTCTCCATCCTCTCCCCACAGTGACTCTCTCATCCTCTCCCCACAGTGACTCTCCATCCTCTCCCCTTCTCCTCTACTCTCCATCCCTCTCCCCTTCTCCTCTACTCTCCATCCTCTCCCCACAGTGACTCTCCATCCTCTCCCCTTCTCCTCTACTCTCCATCCTCTCCCCTTCTCTCTGCTCTCCATCCTCTCCCCTTCTCCTCTACTCTCCATCCTCTCCCCTTCTCCTCTACTCTCCATCCTCTCCCCTTCTCCTCTACTCTCTCCATCCTCTCCCCTTCTCCTCTACTCTCTCCATCCTCTCCCCTTATCCTCTACTCTCCATCCTCTCCCCTTCTCCTCTACTCTCCATCCTCTCCCCTTCTCCTCTACTCTCCATCCTCTCCCCTTCTCCTCTACTCTCCATCCTCTCCCCTTCTCCTCTACTCTCCATCCTCTCCCTTCTCCCTCTACTCTCCATCCTCTCCCTTCTCCTCTCTCCATCCTCTCCCTTCTCCTCTACTCTCCATCCTCTCCCTTTCTCCTCTACCCTCTCCATCCTCTCCCCTTCTCCTCTAAGTCTCCATCCTCTCCCCACAGTGACTCTCCATCCCTCTCCCTTCTCCTCTACTCTCCATCCTCTCCCCTTCTCCTCTACTCTCCATCCTCTCCCCACAGTGACTCTCCATCCTCTCCCTTCTCCTCTACTCTCCATCCTCCCCTTCTCCTCTACTCTCCATCCTCCCCTTCTCCTCTACTCTCCATCCTCTCCCCTTCTCCTCTACTCTCCATCCTCTCCCCTTCTCCTCTACTCTCCATCCTCTCCCCTTCTCCTCTACTCTCCATCCTCTCCCCTTCTCCTCTACTCTCCATCCTCTCCCCTCTCCTCTACTCTCATCCTCTCCCCCTCTCCTCTACTCTCCATCCTCTCCTTCTCCTCTACTCTCCATCCTCTCCCCTCTCCTCTACTCTCCATCCTCTCCTTCTCCTCTACTCTCCATCCTCTCCCTTCTCCCTACTCTCCATCCTCTCCCCTTCTCCTCTACTCTCCATCCTCTCCCCCTCTCCTCTACTCTCCATCCTCTCCCCTTCTCCTCTACTCTCCATCCTCTCCCCCTCTCCTCTACTCTCCATCCTCTCCCCCTCTCCTCTACTCTCCATCCTCTCCCCCTCTCCTCTACTCTCCATCCTCTCCCCTTCTCCTCTACTCTCCATCCTCTCCCCCTCTCCTCTACTCTCCATCCTCTCCCCTTCTCCTCTACTCTCCATCCTCTCCCCTTCTCCTCTACTCTCCATCCTCTCCCCACAGTGACTCTCCATCCTCTCCCCCACAGTGACTCTCCATCCTCTCCCTTCTCCTCTCTCTCCATCCTCTCCCCTTCTCCTCTCTCCATCCTCTCCCCACAGTGACTCTCCATCCTCTCCCCTTCTCCCTCTACTCTCCATCCTCTCCCCTTCTCCACTCTGCTCTCCATCCTCTCCCCTTCTCCTCTACTCTCCATCCTCTCCCCTTCTCTCTACTCTCCATCCTCTCCCCTTCTCCTCTACTCTCCATCCTCTCTCCTTCTCCTCTACTCTCCATCCTCTCCCCTTATCCTCTACTCTCCCATCCCTCTCCCCTTCTCCTCTACTCTCCATCCTCTCCCCTTCTCCTCTACTCTCCATCCTCTCCCCTTCTCCTCTACTCCTCCATCCTCTCCCCTTCTCCTCTACTCTCCATCCCTCTCCCCTTCTCCTCTACTCTCCATCCTCCCCCTTCTCTCTACTCTCCATCCTCTCCCCTTCTCCTCTACTCTCCATCCTCTCCCCTTCTCCTCTACTCTCCATCCTCTCCCCTTCTCCTCTACTCTCCATCCTCTCCCCACAGTGACTCTCCATCCTCTCCCCTTCTCCTCTACTCTCCATCCTCTCCCCTTCTCCTCTACTCTCCATCCTCTCCCCACAGTGACTCTCCATCCTCTCCCCTTCTCCTCTACTCTCCATCCTCTCCCCTTCTCCTCTACTCTCCATCCTCTCCCCTTCTCCTCTACTCTCCATCCTCTCCCCTTCTCCTCTACTCTCCATCCTCTCCCCCTTCTCCTCTACTCTCCATCTCTCCCCTTCTCCTCTACTCTCATCCTCTCCCCTTCTCCTCTACTCTCCATCCTCTCCCCCTCTCCTCTACTCTCCATCCTCTCCCCCTCTCCTCTACTCTCCATCCTCTCCCCTTCTCCTCTACTCTCCATCCTCTCCCCTTCTCCTCTACTCTCCATCCCTCTCCCCTTCTCCTCTACTCTCCATCCTCTCCCCTTCTCCTCTACTCTCCATCCCTCTCCCCTTCTCCTCTACTCTCCATCCTCTCCCCTTCTCCTCTACTCTCCATCCTCCCCCTTCTCCTCTCTACTCTCCATCCTCTCCCCCTCTCCTCTACTCTCCATCCTCTCCCCCTCTCCTCTACTCTCCATCCTCTCCCCTCTCCTCTACTCTCCATCCTCTCCCCTTCTCCTCTACTCTCCATCCTCTCCCCCTCTCCTCTACTCTCCATCCTCTCCCCTTCTCCTCTACTCTCCATCCTCTCCCCTTCTCCTCTGACTCTCCATCCTCTCCCCTTCTCCTCTACTCTCCATCCTCTCCCTTCTCCTCTACTCTCCATCCTCTCCCCTTCTCCTTCTACTCTCCATCCTCTCCCCTTCTCCTCTACTCTCCCTCCTCTCCCCTTCTCCTCTACTCTCCATCCTCTCCCCTTCTCCTCTACTCTCCATCCTCTCCCCACAGTAAGTCTCCATCCTCTCCCCTTCTCCTCTACTCTCCATCCTCTCCCCACAGTGACTCTCCATCCTCTCCCCTTCTCCTCTACTCTCCATCCTCTCCCCTTCTCCTCTACTCTCCATCCTCTCCCCACAGTAAGTCTCCATCCTCTCCC
>NW_026287092.1:75000-87500 GCF_023373465.1 Oncorhynchus keta | reverse complement strand
CTCTGTGTAGGGCCAAATAGCATTCTAGTTTACTCTGTTTTTTGTTATTTCTTTCCAATGTGTCAATTAATTATCTTTTTGTTTTCTCATGATTTGGTTGGGTGTAGTTGTGCTGTTGTCCTGGGGCTCTGTAGGGTGTGTTTGTGTTTGTGAACAGAGCCCCAGGACCAGCTTGCTTAGGGGACTCTTCTCCAGGTTCATCTCTCTGTTTGTGATGGCTTTTTTATGGAAGGTTTGGGAATCACTTCCTTTTAGGTGGTTGTAGAATTTAATGTCTCTTTTCTGGATTTTTATAATCAAATCAAATCAAAATCAAATCAAATTTATTTATATAGCCCTTCGTACATCAGCTGATATCTCAAAGTGCTGTACAGAAACCCAGCCTAAAATCAGCCTAATCAGCGGGTATCGGCCTAAATCTGCTCTGCATGCATTATTTGGTATTTTACTTTGTACACACAGGATAGTTTTGCAGATTTCTCAATTTCGTGTTTGTCCCATTTTATGAATTACTGGTTGGACCCCAGACCTCACAACCGTAAAGGGCAATGGGTTCTATAACTGATTCAAGTGTTTTTTTGCCAGGTCCCAATTGGTATCTCAATTATATTTTCCTCTCGGTGGCATAAGAGGGCCCTTCTTGCCTTGTCTCTCAGATCGTTCACAGCTTTGTGGAAGTTACCTGTGGCGCTGATGTCTAGACAAAGGTATGTATCGTTTTTTTGTGTGCTCTAGGGCAACAGTGTCTAGATGGAATTTGTATTTGTGGTCCTGGTGACTGGACCTTTTTTGGAACACCATTATTTTGGTCTTACTGAGATTTACTGTCAGGGCCCAGGTCTGTCAGGGCCCAGGTCTATCAGGGCCCAGGTCTGACAGAATCTGTGCAGAAGATCTAGGTGCTGCTGTAGGCCCTCCTTGGTTGGTGACAGAGACACCACATCATCAGCAAAGGAAGTTGTCTGAAAGGATGGAAAAGGGATTGTTTTTGAATTTGTTGTTGTCTAGTTGTTTTTTTGGTAGGTTTCCAAACTAAATTCCTTCAATCTATAGTATTTCTTAATGTTACTCAGTTCCTTTGGCTTTGATGCCTCATGGTTGAGTATTGCTCTGTTTAAGTAGACTGTGATTTTGCTGTGGTCTGATAGGGGTGTCAGTGGGCTGACTGTGAACACTCTGAGAGACTCTGGGTTGAGGTCAGTGATAAAGTAGTCTACAGTACTACTGCCAAGAGATGAGCTATAGGTGTACCTACCATAGGAGTCCCCTCGAAGCCTACCGTTGACTATGTACATACCCAGCGTGCGACAGAGCTGCAGGAGTTGTGACCCGTTTTTGTTGGTTATGTTGTCATAGTTGTGCCCAGGGGGGCATATGTGGGAGGGGATGCTGTCACCTCCAGGCAGATGTTTGTCCCCCTGTGTGCTGAGGGTGTCACGTTCTTGTCCGGTTCTGGCATTTAGGTTGCCACAGACTTGTACATGCCCCTGAGCTTGGAAACCCCCCCTCTCTCTCTCTCTCTCTCTCTCTCTCTCTCTCTCTCTCTCTCTGAATCAATATTCCCCTGTGCCAGTTCTTAAACATCTCTCTTCTCCGCCTCCAATCCAATTAATCGTTGTGGTCACACCCCCCTGCACACACACACACACACACACACACACACACACACACACACACACACACACACACACACACACACACACACACACACACACACACACACACACACACACACACACACACACAGTGAAGTGAAGAACAGCCCTCGAAAATGGTGACAATCATTTAGATTGCACCACTTCCTGTTAAGCAAAGCAACACATTGTTTCTGACAAAGGGAAGTGTTAGACGGAAGCTGTGTGTGTTCTTCCCCACCAAACATTCATTACAATGCTGTTATATTCTGGCTTTGAACCTCATGGATCTGCTTCAATGAACAATGGCAATTTAGCCACCTTGCCAACTGTAATAGAATCATACCAACACGCTAGACCATGTAGCAGAATCATACCATGTTCTACCAACTGTAATAGAATCATACCAACACTGTAGACCATGTAGCAGAATCATACCATGTTCTACCAACTGTAACAGAATCATACCGTGTTCTACCAACTGTAACAGAATCATACCATGTTCTACCAACTGTAACAGAATCATACCATCACTGTAGACCATGTAGCAGAATCATACCATGTTCTACCAACTGCAACATAATCATACCATGTTCTACCAACTGTAATAGAATCATACCATCACTGTAGACCATGTAGCAGAATCATACCATGTTCTACCAACTGTAACATAATCATACCATGTTCTACCAACTGTAACAGAATCATACCATGTTCTACCAACTGTAACAGAATCATACCATGTTCTACCAACTGTAACATAATCATACCATGTTCTACCAACTGTAATATAATCATACCATCACTGTAGACCATGTTCTACCAACTGTAACAGAATCATACCATGTTCTACCAACTGTAACAGAATCATACCATGTTCTACCAACTATAACAGAATCATACCATGTTCTACCAACTGTAACATAATCATACCATGTTCTACCAACTGTAGCAGAATCATACCATGTTCTACCAACTGTAACAGAATCATACCATGTTCTACCAACTGTAACAGAATCATACCATGTTCTACCAACTGTAGCAGAATCATACCATGTTCTACCAACTGTAACAGAATCATACCATGTTCTACCAACTGTAGCAGAATCATACCATGTTCTACCAACTGTAACAGAATCATACCAATACTCTAGACCATGCAGCAGAATCATACCAATACTCTAGACCATGTAGCAGAATCATACCAATACTCTAGACCATGTAACAGAATCATACCAACACTCTAGACCATGTAACAGAATCATACCAATACTCTAGACCATGTAACAGAATCATACCAACACTCTAGACCATGTAGCAGAATCATACCAATACTCTAGACCATGTAGCAGAATCATACCAACACTCTAGACCATGTAGCAGAATCATACCATGTTCTACCAACTGTAGCTCTCCAGACAGCTCTCCAGACAGCTCTCCAGACAGCTCTCCAGACAGCTCTCCAGGCAGCTCTCCAGACAGCTCTCCAGACGGCTCTCCAGACAGCTCTCCAGACGGCTCTCCAGACGGCTCTCCAGACGGCTCTCCAGACGGCTCTCCAGACAGCTCTCCAGACGGCTCTCCAGACGGCTCTCCAGACAGCTCTCCAGACGGCTCTCCAGACAGCTCTCCAGACGGCTCTCCAGACAGCTCTCCAGACGGCTCTCCAGACAGCTCTCCAGACAGCTCTCCAGACGGCTCTCCAGACAGCTCTCCAGACGGCTCTCCAGACAGCTCTCCAGACGGCTCTCCAGACAGCTCTCCAGACGGCTCTCCAGACAGCTCTCCAGACGGCTCTCCAGACGGCTCTCCAGACAGCTCTCCAGACGGCTCTCCAGACAGCTCTCCAGAGGGCTCTCCAGACGGCTCTCCAGACGGCTCTCCAGACAGCTCTCCAGACGGCTCTCCAGACGGCTCTCCAGACAGCTCTCCAGACAGCTCTCCAGACAGCTCTCCAGACGGCTCTCCAGACAGCTCTCCAGACAGCTCTCCAGACAGCTCTCCAGACAGCTCTCCAGACAGCTCTCCAGACGGCTCTCCAGACAGCTCTCCAGACAGCTCTCCAGACAGCTCTCCAGACAGCTCTCCAGACAGCTCTCCAGACAGTTCTCCAGACGGCTCTCGAGACAGCTCTCCAGACAGCTCTCCAGACAGCTCTCCAGACAGCTCTCCAGACAGCTCTCCAGACAGCTCTCCAGCTCCAGTGAAGGAGTTTGATTTGAGTGCTTTTTCCTGATGTCCTTCACTCACACACTCATGCTGTGCCATACTAGAGTCCCCACTCAATAACACACACACACAAAACACAATAACACACACACACACACTGTATTACACACACTATAACACACACACTGTAACACACACAAAACACACATAACACACTGTAAGAGACACATTGTCTCTTGTCCTGGTCTCGGGGTGAATAGCTGAGGTTATAATGAGATAATGAGTGCTGTCCTGGTCTCAGGGTGAATAGCTGAGGTTATAATGCGATAATGAGTGCTGTCCTGGTCTCAGGGTGAATAGCTGAGGTTATAATGAGATAATGAGTGCTGTCCTGGTCTCAGGGTGAATAGCTGAGGTTATAATGAGATAATGAGTGCTGTCCTGGTCTCAGGGTGAATAGCTGAGGTTATAATGAGATAATGAGTGCTGTCCTGGTCTCAGGGTGAATAGCTGAGGTTATAATGAGATAATGAGTGCTGTCCTGGTCTCAGGGTGAATAGCTGAGGTTATAATGCGATAATGAGTGCTGTCCTGGTCTCAGGGTGAATAGCTGAGGTTATAATGAGATAATGAGTGCTGTCCTGGTCTCAGGGTGAATAGCTGAGGTTATAATGCGATAATGAGTGCTGTCCTGGTCTCAGGGTGAATAGCTGAGGTTATAATGCGATAATGAGTGCTGTCCTGGTCTCAGGGTGAATAGCTGAGGTTATAATGAGATAATGAGTGCTGTCCTGGTCTCAGGGTGAATAGCTGAGGTTATAATGAGATAATGAGTGCTGTCCTGGTCTCAGGGTGAATAGCTGAGGTTATAATGAGATAATGAGTGCTGTCCTGGTCTCAGGGTGAATAGCTGAGGTTATAATGAGATAATGAGTGCTGTCCTGGTCTCAGGGTGAATAGCTGAGGTTATAATGAGATAATGAGTGCTGTCCTGGTCTCAGGGTGAATAGCTGAGGTTATAATGAGATAATGAGTGCTGTCCTGGTCTCAGGGTGAATAGCTGAGGTTATAATGCGATAATGAGTGCTGTCCTGGTCTCAGGGTGAATAGCTGAGGTTATAATGAGATAATGAGTGCTGTCCTGGTCTCAGGGTGAATAGCTGAGGTTATAATGAGATAATGAGTGCTGTCCTGGTCTCAAAGTGAATAGCTGAGGTTATAATGAGATAATGAGTGCTGTCCTGGTCTCAGGGTGAATAGCTGAGGTTATAATGAGATAATGAGTGCTGTCCTGGTCTCAGGGTGAATAGCTGAGGTTATAATGAGATAATGAGTGCTGTCCTGGTCTCAGGGTGAATAGCTGAGGTTATAATGAGATAATGAGTGCTGTCCTGGTCTCAAAGTGAATAGCTGAGGTTATAATGAGATAATGAGTGCTGTCCTGGTCTCAGGGTGAATAGCTGAGGTTATAATGAGATAATGAGTGCTGTCCTGGTCTCAGGGTGAATAGCTGAGGTTATAATGAGATAATGAGTGCTGTCCTGGTCTCAGGGTGAATAGCTGAGGTTATAATGAGATAATGAGTGCTGTCCTGGTCTCAGGGTGAATAGCTGAGGTTATAATGAGATAATGAGTGCTGTCCTGGTCTCAGGGTGAATAGCTGTGTCTCTCGCTGAGGATTTGATGAGGCTGAATAAGAGACCTGAGGCACCTGTGGGCAGACGTGAGCCTCCTTGCAAAGGCACAGTGACACTGTGTGTGTGTGTGTGTGTGTGTGTGTGTGTGTGTGTGTGTGTGTGTGTGTGTGTGTGTGTGTGTGTGTGTGTGTGTGTGTGTGTGTGTGTGTGTGTGTGTGTGTGTGTGTGTGGGTATTGTTCGTCCATTGTAGGGTAGCAGCCATCGACACCTAACACACAGTGGATGTCCTTGTAAAGACACTGTTGTTTTCAAGGCTCCTTCAAATCCATCCTGAGGGGAAAAGTCTCTGTTCATCTACTGCATCTGTATCTACTGTCTGTCTGTCTGTCTGTCTGTCTGTCTGTCTGTCTGTCTGTCTGTCTGTCTGTCTGTCTGTCTGTCTGTCTGTCTGTCTGTCTGTCTGTCTGTGTATCAACAAGTTCTCACAGTCTCACTGCAGAATTATAAGTATTTGCACTTTTCTCCAAATGTCAAATTCGAATGTTCCTCCAAACATGACATTTACAAATGTAAGGGGTGAAGGGTAAAGGATTTGGATAGGGTTAAAACCAGTGATTTATAGACACACTGGGTGACTGACAGGGGGGCTGTTTTAAAGCCTTCTCATCTTGATAGGGTTAAAACCAGTGATTTATAGACACACTGGGTGACTGACAGGGGGGCTGTTTTAAAGCCTTCTCATCTTGATAGGGTTAAAACCAGTGATTTATAGACACACTGGGTGACTGACAGGGGGGCTGTTTTAAAGCCTTCTCATCTTGATAGGGTTAAAACCAGTGATTTATAGACACACTGGGTGACTGACAGGGGGGCTGTTTTAAAGCCTTCTCATCTTGATAGGGTTAAAACCAGTGATTTATAGACACACTGGGTGACTGACAGGGGGGCTGTTTTAAAGCCTTCTCATCTTGATAGGGTTAAAACCAGTGATTTATAGACACACTGGGTGACTGACAGGGGGGCTGTTTTAAAGCCTTCTCATCTTGATAGGGTTAAAACCAGTGATTTATAGACACACTGGGTGACTGACAGGGGGGCTGTTTTAAAGCCTTCTCATCTTGATAGGGTTAAAACCAGTGATTTATAGACACACTGGGTGACTGACAGGGGGGCTGTTTTAAAGCCTTCTCATCTTGATAGGGTTAAAACCAGTGATTTATAGACACACTGGGTGACTGACAGGGGGGCTGTTTTAAAGCCTTCTCATCTTGATAGGGTTAAAACCAGTGATTTATAGACACACTGGGTGACTGACAGGGGGGCTGTTTTAAAGCCTTCTCATCTTGATAGGGTTAAAACCAGTGATTTATAGACACACTGGGTGACTGACAGGGGGGCTGTTTTAAAGCCTTCTCATCTTGATAGGGTTAAAACCAGTGATTTATAGACACACTGGGTGACTGACAGGGGGGCTGTTTTAAAGCCTTCTCATCTTGATAGGGTTAAAACCAGTGATTTATAGACACACTGGGTGACTGACAGGGGGGCTGTTTTAAAGCCTTCTCATCTTGATAGGGTTAAAACCAGTGATTTATAGATACACTGGGTGACTGACAGGGGGGCTGTTTTAAAGCCTTCTCATCTTGATAGGGTTAAAACCAGTGATTTATAGACACACTGGGTGACTGACAGGGGGGCTGTTTTAAAGCCTTCTCATCTTGATAGGGTTAAAACCAGTGATTTATAGACACACTGGGTGACTGACAGGGGGGCTGTTTTAAAGCCTTCTCATCTTGATAGGGTTAAAACCAGTGATTTATAGACACACTGGGTGACTGACAGGGGGGCTGTTTTAAAGCCTTCTCATCTTGATAGGGTTAAAACCAGTGATTTATAGACACACTGGGTGACTGACAGGGGGGCTGTTTTAAAGCCTTCTCATCTTGATAGGGTTAAAACCAGTGATTTATAGACACACTGGGTGACTGACAGGGGGGCTGTTTTAAAGCCTTCTCATCTTGATAGGGTTAAAACCAGTGATTTATAGACACACTGGGTGACTGACAGGGGGGCTGTTTTAAAGCCTTCTCATCTTGATAGGGTTAAAACCAGTGATTTATAGACACACTGGGTGACTGACAGGGGGGCTGTTTTAAAGCCTTCTCATCTTGATAGGGTTAAAACCAGTGATTTATAGACACACTGGGTGACTGACAGGGGGGCTGTTTTAAAGCCTTCTCATCTTGATAGGGTTAAAACCAGTGATTTATAGACACACTGGGTGACTGACAGGGGGCTGTTTTAAAGCCTTCTCATCTTTTATAGATAGGGTTAAAACCAGTGATTTATAGACACACTGGGTGACTGACAGGGGGGTGCTGTTTTAAAGCCTTCTCATCTTGATAGGGTTAAAACCAGTGATTTATAGACACACTGGGTGACTGACAGGGGGGCTGTTTTAAAGCCTTCTCATCTTGATAGGGTTAAAACCAGTGATTTATAGACACACTGGGTGACTGACAGGGGGGCTGTTTTAAAGCCTTCTCATCTTGATAGGGTTAAAACCAGTGATTTATAGACACACTGGGTGACTGACAGGGGGGCTGTTTTAAAGCCTTCTCATCTTGATAGGGTTAAAACCAGTGATTTATAGACACACTGGGTGACTGACAGGGGGGCTGTTTTAAAGCCTTCTCATCTTGATAGGGTTAAAACCAGTGATTTATAGACACACTGGGTGACTGACAGGGGGCTGTTTTAAAGCCTTCTCATCTTGATAGGGTTAAAACCAGTGATTTATAGACACACTGGGTGACTGACAGGGGGGCTGTTTTAAAGCCTTCTCATCTTGATAGGGTTAAAACCAGTGATTTATAGACACACTGGGTGACTGACAGGGGGGCTGTTTTAAAGCCTTCTCATCTTGATAGGGTTAAAACCAGTGATTTATAGACACACTGGGTGACTGACAGGGGGGCTGTTTTAAAGCCTTCTCATCTTGATAGGGTTAAAACCAGTGATTTATAGACACACTGGGTGACTGACAGGGGGGCTGTTTTAAAGCCTTCTCATCTTGATAGGGTTAAAACCAGTGATTTATAGACACACTGGGTGACTGACAGGGGGGCTGTTTTAAAGCCTTCTCATCTTGATAGGGTTAAAACCAGTGATTTATAGACACACTGGGTGACTGACAGGGGGGCTGTTTTAAAGCCTTCTCATCTTGATAGGGTTAAAACCAGTGATTTATAGACACACTGGGTGACTGACAGGGGGGCTGTTTTAAAGCCTTCTCATCTTGATAGGGTTAAAACCAGTGATTTATAGACACACTGGGTGACTGACAGGGGGGCTGTTTTAAAGCCTTCTCATCTTGATAGGGTTAAAACCAGTGATTTATAGACACACTGGGTGACTGACAGGGGGGCTGTTTTAAAGCCTTCTCATCTTGATAGGGTTAAAACCAGTGATTTATAGACACACTGGGTGACTGACAGGGGGGCTGTTTTAAAGCCTTCTCATCTTGATAGGGTTAAAACCAGTGATTTATAGACACACTGGGTGACTGACAGGGGGGCTGTTTTAAAGCCTTCTCATCTTGATAGGGTTAAAACCAGTGATTTATAGACACACTGGGTGACTGACAGGGGGGCTGTTTTAAAGCCTTCTCATCTTGATAGGGTTAAAACCAGTGATTTATAGACACACTGGGTGACTGACAGGGGGGCTGTTTTAAAGCCTTCTCATCTTGATAGGGTTAAAACCAGTGATTTATAGACACACTGGGTGACTGACAGGGGGGCTGTTTTAAAGCCTTCTCATCTTGATAGGGTTAAAACCAGTGATTTATAGACACACTGGGTGACTGACAGGGGGGCTGTTTTAAAGCCTTCTCATCTTGATAGGGTTAAAACCAGTGATTTATAGACACACTGGGTGACTGACAGGGGGGCTGTTTTAAAGCCTTCTCATCTTGATAGGGTTAAAACCAGTGATTTATAGACACACTGGGTGACTGACAGGGGGGCTGTTTTAAAGCCTTCTCATCTTGATAGGGTTAAAACCAGTGATTTATAGACACACTGGGTGACTGACAGGGGGGCTGTTTTAAAGCCTTCTCATCTTGATAGGGTTAAAACCAGTGATTTATAGACACACTGGGTGACTGACAGGGGGGCTGTTTTAAAGCCTTCTCATCTTGATAGGGTTAAAACCAGTGATTTATAGACACACTGGGTGACTGACAGGGGGGCTGTTTTAAAGCCTTCTCATCTTGATAGGGTTAAAACCAGTGATTTATAGACACACTGGGTGACTGACAGGGGGGCTGTTTTAAAGCCTTCTCATCTTGATAGGGTTAAAACCAGTGATTTATAGACACACTAGGTGACTGACAGGGGGGCTGTTTTAAAGCCTCATCTTGGCATTGCCAATTGGGAATATTTAAAAAAGCATTTATTAATGACCGTATGTGTTTATATATTAATAAATTATATAACATACACCTTAATGCAGATTTATACACTTATATTACAAAAACCTTAAATAATTATAAATTATATTATAAATTATATTAAACATATAAATCTAAAACGAAAAATATATAAAAACATTTCCTTAAAGTATAATATTTTAGAAAGCACTAATGTTACTACAACATCAACAACAAGTCATTCAAATCATTCAGATTTGTCCTTGAATAATCGAATTGAAAATCTCGTCCGTGTGTTCGTCATCATTCTGGCTCAGCTTCCTGTCAGGTCTTCACACCACCAGAGGCCTTGGTGTGTTTTAAAACCTCCATCAGTCAGTCAGTGTTCATGGTATTATTCACGAGGCCACAAAACACAAACAAAATGGCTGAAGTGGGCAGTGATTGGCTGCTTTGGTTTTAGGTTACAAATGTTTTTGTGGGTTTTTTTTTGCACTAATGAATACGACCCAGGTGTCTAGGTGTGAATTGATTGGGTGTAAAAAAAAGTTGAAAAAAAAACATGAGCTGAGAAAATGATTTTATGTAAGAGGTGCTGACTAACACAGAATAAACTATAAGCTATAACAACAACGAGAGTCTCTATATAAACGCCCAGTAATGTATTGGATAAATCACCATCGTTTGGTCTTCAGGATCAACACCGTGAGGTGGGCATCAGATGTGTGTATTCTTCTGAGTCACGTTAAGTACATTTCTGACAATATGAAACAAGGATTCATTCATTCCTGTTTCTTCTGGGAAGTGACAATCTGGGAGTTACCGTTTGTGTGAATGTGTATGTGTATGTGTGTGTGTGTGTGTGTGTAGTTGGGTGTGTGTGTTAGCTATGTGTGTTACCTCTCTCTTCTTCTCTCTTTGTGTGTGTGTGTGTTTTCTCTAGTGAGTCTCTTGGCAGTAGAATCAGACGAGCAGCAGAAGTGTTGGGCCACAGGGACTGTGATCTGGCCAGATGGTTAATGTACACACACACACACACACACACACACACACACACACACACACACACACACACCCTTCTCTGTCCCAAGGTTGTGTTGTCCTCGTCCCCAAGAGAGGTGGGTCACACTACCATGTTATGGTTATGAAGTAACAGTCTGGACACATTCACTGAAAGACACACACACACACACACACACACACACACACACACACACACACACACACACACACACACACACACACACACACACACACACACACACACACACACACACACACACACACACACACACACACACACACACACACACACACACACACACACACACACACACACACACACACACACACACACACACACACACTCCTTCTAGGTTATAATTTAACATTAATTGGATTAACACAAATGCCTTCCTGTTTCCCTGCCCTGCCAGTGTGTGTGTGTGTGTGTGTGTGCACAAGCTTCCCACAATAAGTTGGGTGAATTTTGGCCCATTCCTCCTGACAGAGCTGGTGTAACTGAGTCAGGTTTGTAGGCCTCCTTGCTCGCACACGTTCTTTTTTTTTTCAGTTCTGTCCACAAATTGTCCACAGGATTGAGGTCAGGGCTTTGTGATGGCCACTCCAATACTTTGATTTTGTTGTCCTTAAGCCATTTTGCCACAACTTTGGAAGTACGCTTGGGGTCATTGTCCATTTGGAAGACCCATTTGTGACCAAGCTTTAACTTCCTGACTGATGTCTTGAGATGTTGCTTCAATATATCCGCATAATGATGCCATCTATTTTGTGAATTGCACCAGTCCCTCCTGCAGCAAAGCACCCCCACAACATGATGCTTCACGGTTGGGATGGTGTTCTTCGACTTGCAAGCCTCCCCCTTTTTCCTCCAAACATAACGAAGGTCATTATGGCCAAACAGTTCTATTTTTGTTTCATCAGATCAGAGGACATTTCTCTAAAAAGTATGATCTTTGTCCCCATGTGCAGCTGCAAACCGTAGTCTGGCTTTTTTATGGCGGTTTTGGAGCAGTGGCTGCTTCCTTGCTGAGCTGCCTTTCAGGTTATGTCGATATAGTCCTCGTTTTACTGTGGATACAGATACTTTTGTACCTGTTTCCTCCAGCATCTTCATAAGGTCCTTTGCTGCTGTTCTGGGATTAATTCACACTTTATTCACCAAAGTACGTTCATCTCTAGGAGACAGAACGCATCGCCTTCCTGAGCGGTATGACGGCTGGGTGGTCCCATGGTGTTTATACTTGCATACTATTGTTTGTACAGATTAACGTGGTATCTTCAGGAGTTTGGAAATTGCTCCCAAGGATGAACCAGACTTCTGGAGATCTGCAAATGTTTTTTCAGAGGTCTTTGCTGATTTCTTTTGATTTTCCCATGATGTCAAGAAAAGAGGCACTGAGTTTGAAGGTAGGCCTTGAAATACATCCACAGGTACACTTCCAATTGACTCAAATGATGTCAATTAGCCTATGAGAAGCTTCTAAAGCCATGACATCATTTTCTGGAATATTCCAAGCTGTTTAAAGGCACAGTCAACTTAGTGTATGTAAACTTCTGACCCAATGGAATTGTTATGCAGTGAATTATAAGTGAAATAATCTGTC
>NW_026287092.1:0-70000 GCF_023373465.1 Oncorhynchus keta | reverse complement strand
GAGGGGGATGGGGGGGGGTCAGGAGGGAGGGGGAGAGAGGCCTTTTCACTCTATCACACAGAGTCGGTCGGTTGAGGAGGGGTCATTAGCAACCCACGCATCACTAGCGTGGACGACTGTGACTGTCTCTGTGTTTGTACCTGCATGTGTGTGTGTGTGTGTGTGTGTGTGTGTGTGTGTGTGTGTGTGTGTGTGTGTGTGTGTGTGTGTGTGTGTGTGTGTGTGTGTGTCTGTGAGTGTGTCTGTGTGTTTCTGTGTGTGTGTGTGTGTGTGTGTGTGTGTGTGTGTGTGTGTGTGTGTGTGTGTGTGTGTGTGTGTGTGTGTGTGTGTGTGTGACAGATGTAGCCCAGTGATTCACCGTCTCAAAAGTACAGAATGTACTTTCTGAATCAGAACCAAAATAACAACAGCACAAATTGCATTAAGACGCAAGACGTTGTCATCATCAACAACAACAACAACAACAACAGCCAACCAGAACACAGGGTCAACATTGACCAACTGAAGCAAGATATGACGAACCACAATAAGATGCCAAGTGAGTCTATAACTCAACGATGCCAAGCGAGTCTATAACTCAACGATGCCAAGCGAGTCTATAACCCAACGATGCCGAGCGAGTCTATCACCCAACGATGCCAAGCGAGTCTATAACCCAACGATGCCAAGCGAGTCTATAACCCAACGATGCCAAGCGAGTCTATAACCCAACGATGCCAAGCGAGTCTATAACCCAACGATGCCAAGCGAGTCTATAACCCAACGATGCCAAGCGAGTCTATAACCCAACGATGCCAAGCGAGTCTATAACCCAACGATGCCAAGCGAGTCTATAACCCAACGATGCCAAGCGAGTCTATAACCCAACGATGCCAAGCGAGTCTATAACCCAACGATGCCAAGCGAGTCTATAACCCAACGATGCCAAGTGAGTCTATAACCCAACGATGCCGAGCGAGTCTATAACTCAACGATGCCAAGCGAGTCTATCACCCAACGATGCCAAGCGAGTCTATAACCCAACGATGCCAAGCGAGTCTATAACCCAACGATGCCAAGCGAGTCTATAACCCAACAATGCCAAGCGAGTCTATAACCCAACGATGCCAAGCGAGTCTATAACCCAACGATGCCGAGCGAGTCTATAACTCAACGATGCCAAGCGAGTCTATCACCCAACGATGCCAAGCGAGTCTATAACCCAACGATGCCGAGCGAGTCTATAACTCAACGATGCCGAGCGAGTCTATAACCCAACGATGCCGAGCGAGTCTATCACCCAACGATGCCAAGCGAGTCTATAACCCAACGATGCCAAGCGAGTCTATAACCCAACGATGCCGAGCGGGTCTATAACACAACGATGCCGAGCGAGTCTATAACCCAACGATGCCGAGCGAGTCTATAACCCAACGATGCCGAGCGAGTCTATAACCCAACGATGCCAAGCGAGTCTATAACCCAACGATGCCAAGCGAGTCTATAACCCAACGATGCCGAGCGAGTCTATAACCCAACGATGCCGAGCGAGTCTATAACCCAACGATGCCAAGCGAGTCTATAACCCAACGATGCCGAGCGAGTCTATAACCCAACGATGCCGAGCGAGTCTATAACCCAACGATGCCAAGCGAGTCTATAACCCAACGATGCCGAGCGAGTCTATAACCCAACGATGCCGAGCGAGTCTATAACCCAACGATGCCAAGCGAGTCTATAACCCAACGATGCCGAGCGAGTCTATAACTCAACGATGCCGAGCGAGTCTATAACCCAACGATGCCGAGCGAGTCTATAACCCAACGATGCCGAGCGAGTCTATAACCCAACGATGCCAAGCGAGTCTATAACCCAACGATGCCGAGCGAGTCTATAACCCAACGATGCCAAGCGAGTCTATAACCCAACGATGCCGAGCGAGTCTATAACCCAACGATGCCGAGCGAGTCTATAACCCAACGATGCCAAGCGAGTCTATAACCCAACGATGCCGAGCGAGTCTATAACTCAACGATGCCGAGCGAGTCTATAACCCAACGATGCCGAGCGAGTCTATCACCCAACGATGCCAAGCGAGTCTATAACTCAACGATGCCGAGCGAGTCTATAACCCAACGATGCCGAGCGAGTCTATAACCCAACGATGCCGAGCGAGTCTATAACCCAACGATGCCGAGCGAATCTATAACCCAATGATGCCAAGCGAGTCTATAACCCAACGATGCCAAGCGAGTCTATAACCCAACGATGCCGAGCGAGTCTATAACCCAACGATGCCAAGCGAGTCTATAACCCAACGATGCCGAGCGAGTCTATAACCCAACGATGCCAAGCGAGTCTATAACCCAACGATGCCAAGCGAGTCTATAACCCAACGATGCCGAGCGAGTCTATAACCCAACGATGCCAAGCGAGGCTATCACCCAACGATGCCAAGCGAGGCTATAACCCAAAGGAGAATCTTTCCTCCATCTTTTGGGTAAAGCTTCCAATAGAAACTTTAAAATGTCCCGATACTCAATTTAAAAAATAGATATAATATATCTGAAAACGACAGCTATGGTCATTTGGTTTGGAGTAAATTGGAGTGAAGGGGGGGGGGGAAACATCACAGATTAAACCTTTAACATCATTACAAGTCCTGTTCAACCTGGTCAGCGAATGAACACGTTAGCAGATTTCAATCGTGTCTCTGCTTTCTAACAGAGAACATTAAGCCAAAAATACAGTAGCACCTTGACAACGTCTTGACAGCACCTTGACAACGACCAGCTGGCCAGTCACAGAAGGAGAGAGGGTTTCCGTGGTAACCCCGGCCGTCTATCAAAACGAGAGGATATTTTCTTCTTCTTCTCCTTCTGTTCCTCTTCAACAGATATTTTTTTTACTGGTCAGGATTTCTACTAGCGTCTCTACTCAAATCCGTATCGTATGAACTCAGTGTTGCAGCTTGATTACATTTAAAGGCAACGTGGGACTGTGGAGGTTGAGACCGTAGAAATATAATTATATTTAAAAAAATAGATCTCACTCACTCAATTCAATGATGGTATATAATGGTATATAATGGTATATATTGGTATATAATGGTATATATTGGTATATAATGGTATATAATGGTATATATTGGTATGTAATGGTATATAATGGTATTAAATGGTATATATTGGTATATAATGGTATATAATGGTATATATTGGTATATAATGGTATGTAATGGTATATAATGGTATTACATGGTATATATTGGTATATAATGGTATATAATGGTATATATTGGTATATAATGGTATATAATGGTATATATTGGTATATAATGGTATATATTGGTATATATTGGTATATAATGGTATATAATGGTATATATTGGTATATAATGGTATATATTGGTATATAATGGTATATATTGGTATATAATGGGTGGACTGGCAAACCCTTTCTATTGATTCTTTTTCTATGTTTGAGACCCTGGTTGTCAAGCCGTTAAACCATCTCTCAGTCCTTTAGTCCTCTCCTTCAATTTGTTAACGAACCAGGAGATATCAACCAGGAGAGAGAGAGAGGAGATATCAATCAGGGGAGAGGAGGAACTATCAACCAGGGGATAGAGGAAATATTAACCAGGGTAGAGAGGAGATATCAACCAGGGGAGAGAGAGAGGCGATATCAACCAGGGGAGAGAGAGAAGATATCAACCAGGGGAGGGAGAGAGAGGAGATATCAACCAGGGGAGAGAGAGAGAGGAGATATCAACCAGGGGAGAGAGAGAGGAGATATCAACCAGGGGAGAGAGGAGCGATCAACCAGGGTAGAGAGAGGAGATATCAATCAGGGTAGAGAGAGGAGATATCAAGCAGGGTAGAGAGAGGAGATATCAACCAGGGTAGAGAGAGGAGATATCAAGCAGGGTAGAGAGAGGAGATATCAACCAGGGTAGAGAGGAGCGATCAACCAGGGTAGAGGGAGGAGATATCAACCAGGGTAGAGAGAGGAGATATCAATCAGGGTAGTGAGAGGAGATATCAACCAGGGTAGAGAGAGGAGACATCAACCAGAGTAGAGAGAGGAGCGGTCAACCAGAGTAGAGAGAGGAGCGATCAACCAGAGTAGAGAGGAGCGATCAACCAGGGTGAGAGAGGAGCTATTAACAAGGGTAGAGAGAGGAGCGATTAACCAGGGTAGAGAGAGGAGCGATCAACCGGGGTAGAGAGAGAGGAGCGATCAACCAGGGTAGAGAGAGGAGCGATTAACCAGGGTAGAGAGAGGACCTATTAACCAGGGTAGAGAGAGGAGCGATTAACCAGGGTAGAGAGAGGAGCTATTAACCAGGGTAGAGAGAGGAGCGATTAACCAGGGCAGAGAGAGGAGCGATTAACCAGGGTAGAGAGAGGAGCGATTAACCAGGGTAGAGAGAGGAGCTATTAACCAGGGTAGAGAGGAGCTATTAACCAAGGTAGGGAGAGACAGTGAGGGCAAGGTCAGGGGTCAGACTGGGGAGACGTGGAAAAAACAACAGCGCCAGCCGATCTCACTGTGTGTGTGTGTGTGTGTGTGTGTGTGTGTGTGTGTGTGTGTGTGTGTGTGTGTGTGTGTGTGTGTGTGTGTGTGTGTGTGTGTGTGTGTGTGTGTGTGTGTGGTGGGGACTTCAGAGCCCCTGTGGGTGTTTTATTAGTCTGGCCCATCACTCAAACAGACACAGATGGCAACCAATTATGACTGAAATCACAACAGAGAGACAGAGAGATGGGCCCTGACAGTAAATCTCAGTAAGACCAAAATAATGGTGTTCCAAAAAAGGTCCAGTCACCAGGACCACAAATACAAATTCCATCTAGACACTGTTGCCCTAGAGCACACAAAAAACTATACATACCTTGGCCTAAACATCAGCGCCACAGGTAACTTCCACAAAGCTGTGAACGATCTGAGAGACAAGGCAAGAAGGGCATTCTATGCCATCAAAAGAAACATAAATTTCAACATACCAATTAGGATTTGGCTAAAAATACTTGAATCAGTCATAGAGCCCATTGCCCTTTATGGTTGTGAGGTCTGGGGTCCGCTCACCAACCAAGACTTCACAAAATGAGACAAACACCAAATTGAGACTCTGCACGCAGAATTCTGCAAAAATATCCTCCGTGTACAACGTAAAACACCAAATAATGCATGCAGAGCAGAATTAGGCCGATACCCACTAATTATCAAAATCCAGAAAAGAGCCATTAAATTCTACAACCACCTAAAAGGAAGCGATTCACAAACCTTCCATAACAAAGCCATCACAAACAGAGAGATGAACCTGGAGAAGAGTCCCCTAAGCAAGCTGGTCCTGGGGCTCTGTTCACAAACACAAACACACCCTACAGAGCCCCAGGACAACAGCACAATTAGACCCAACCAAATCATGAGAAAACAAAAAGATAATTACTTAACACATTGGAAAGAATTAACAAAAAAAACAGAGCAAACTAGAATGCTATTTGGCCCTACACAGAGAGTACACAGTGACAGAATACCTGACAACTGTGACTGACCCAAAATTAAGGAAAGCTTTGACTATGTACAGACTCAGTGAGCATAGCCTTGCTATTGAGAAAGGCCGCCGTAGGCAGACATGGCTCTCAAGAGAAGACAGGCTATGTGCTCACTGCCCACAAAATGAGGTGGAAACTGAGCTGCACTTCCTAACCTCCTGCCCAATGTATGACCATATTAGAGAGACATATTTCCCCCAGATCACACAGATCCACAAAGAATTCGAAAACATATCCAATTTTGAAAAACTCCCATATCTACTGGGTGAAATTCCACAGTGTGCCATCACAGCAGCAAGATTTGTGCCCTGTTGCCACGAGAAAAGGGCAACCAGTGAAGAACAAACACCATTGTAAATACAACCCATATTTATGCTTATTTATTTTATCTTGTGTCCTTTAACTATTTGTACATTGTATATATATATATTGTAACACTTCAGGTGTCGTAGGTGTGTGGAGTCAAACGCAGGAGACAGTGAGTGCAAAGCTGTGCGTCTTTAATAGCGCCAACGCACCACAGGGTGCTCACAATAGTAACGGCCCCAAACACAGGGAATGAGAATGTACAACGGAAAAAGTAACGACCAGGCACTAACACGTACCTCTACAACAGAGCCGAAGGTTACACTGAAATAATCCCGCACAACAACCAGGCGGGCCGGCTGTCTAATAAAGACAAACTAATTAACTGATTACACATGAACAGGTGCTACCACTAAACATACAAGGAGGGAGAGGAAAAACAATCAGTGGCAGCTAATAGGCCGGTGATGACGACCGCCGAGCGCCACCCGCCCGGGAAGGGGAACACCCTCGGTCGGACTCGTGACAGTACCCCCTCCTGACGCGCGGCTCCCGCAGCGCGCCGACACCGGCCTCGAGGTCGCCCCGGAGGACGAGGTGCAGGGCGATCCGGATGGAGGCGATGGAAATCCCTCAACATGGATGGATCCAAGATGTCCCTCACCGGTACCCAGCACCTCTCCTCCGGACCGTACCCCTCCCAGTCCACGAGGTACTGCAGGCCCCTCACCCGGCGTCTTGAGTCCAGAATGGCCCGGATCGTGTACGCCGGGGTCCCCTCGATGTCCAGAGGGGGAGGGACCTCCGGTACCTCACTGTCCTGCAGGGGACCAGCTACCACCGGCCTGAGGAGAGACACATGAAACGAGGGGTTAATTCGATAATAGGAAGGGAGTTGTAATCGATAACACACCTCGTTTATTCTCCTCAGGACTTTAAAGGGCCCTACACACTGCGGACCCAGCTTCCGGCAGGGCAAGCGGAGAGGTAGGTTTCGGGTCGAGAGCCAGACCCTGTCCCCCGGTACAAACACGGGGCCTCACTGCGGTGGCGGTCAGCACTCCTCTTCTGCCGTCCACTCGCTTGTCGTAGAGATTCCTGGACGGCCCTCCAGGTCTCCTTGGAGCGCTGTACCCATTCCTCCACCGCAGGAGCCTCGGTCTGGCTCGGATGCCATGGTGCCAGGACCGGCTGGTATCCCAACACACACTGAAAAGGGGACACGTTAGTAGAGGAGTGGCGTAGTGAGTTCTGAGCCATTTCAGCCCAGGGAATGTATCGTGCCCACTCCGCCTGGCCGATCCTGGCAATACGACCGCAGAAACCGACCCACCTCCTGGTTCAATCTCTCCACCTGCCCATTACTCTCGGGGTGATAACCGGAGGTCAGGCTGACAGAGACCCCCAAGCGTTCCATGAACGCTCTCCATACCCGAGACGTGAATTGGGGGCCCCGATCAGAAACGATGTCCTCCGGCACCCCGTAGTGCCGAAAGACATGGGTAAATAATGCCTCCGCAGTCTGCAGGGCTGTAGGGATACCGGGCAACGGGAGGAGACGGCAGGACTTAGAAAACCGATCCACAATCACTAGAACTGCGGTGTTCCCCTGAGACGGCGGAAGATCGGTCAGGAAATCTATGGACAGATGTGACCATGGCCGCTGTGGAACGGGGAGGGGTTGTAGCTTCCCTCTAGGAAGGTGCCTAGGAGCCTTACTCTGAGCGCACACTGAGCAAGAGGAGACATAACCCTTAACGTCCTTAACCAACGTAGGCCACCAATACCTCCCCTGAAGGCTCCCCACTGTCCTCGTCACCCCAGGGTGACCCGAGGAGGGTAGGACGTGAGCCCACCGAATCAGCTTGTCCCGAACATCAAGCGGCACGTACCTTCGCCCCGCTGGACACTGAGGAGGCGCGGGTTCAGCCCGTAACGCCCGCTCGATGTCCGAGTCCACCTCCCATACCACTGGGGCTACCAGCTTAGAGGCGGGAAGGATGGGAGTAGGTTCGGTGGACCCATCCTCGGTGTCGTAAAGGCGGGACAGTGCGTCAGCCTTCACGTTCTGGGAGCCCGGTCTATAAGACAAAGTAAACCGGAACCGGGTGAAGAATATGGCCCACCTTGCCTGACGTGGGTTAAGTCTCCTTGCAGCCCGAATATACTCCAGATTCTGGTGGTCGGTCCAGATGAGAAAAGGGTGCTTAGCCCCCTCAAGCCAGTGTCTCCACACCTTCAGAGCTCTAACCACCGCTAGCAACTCCCGGTCCCCCACATCATAGTTACGCTCCGCTGGGCTGAGCTTCCTTGAGAAGAAAGCGCAGGGGCGGAGTTTTGGTGGCGTACCCGAGCGCTGTGATAGCACGGCACCCACCCCAGCCTCGGACGCGTCCACCTCCACTATGAATGCTAGAGAGGGATCCGGATGCGCCAACACGGGCGCATCAGTGAACAGCGCCTTCAACTTGTTGAATGCTCTGTCCGCCTGTGCTGACCACTGCAATCGCACCGGGCCCCCCCCCCAGCAGTGAGGTAATGGGAGCCGCTATCTGGCCAAAACCCCGGATAAACCTCCGGTAGTAGTTGGCAAAACCCAAAAACCGCTGCACCTCCTTTACCGTGGTTGGAGTCGGCCAATTACGCACGGCCCTAATGCGGTCACCCTCCATCACCACCCCGAGGTGGAAATGCGATATCCCAGAAAAGAGACGGCTCGTTTAGAGAACACGCATTTCTCAGCCTTGACGTATAGGTCATGCTCCAGCAGTCTTCCAAGCACTTTGCGCACCAGAGACACATGCGCGGTGTGAGTGGCCGAGTAGATCAGAATGTCATCGATATAAACAACCACTCCCTGCCCGCACAGGTCCCTGAGAATCTCGTCTACAAAGGATTGGAAAACGGCTGGAGCATTCTTTAACCCATACGGCATGACGAGGTACTCATAGTGGCCGGATGTAGTACTAAATGCGGTTTTCCACTCGTCTCCCTTCCGAATACGCACCAGACTATACGCGCTCCTGAGATCCAGTTTTGTGAAGAACTGCGCTCCGTGGAACGATTCCACCGCCGTAGCGATGAGAGGTAGAGGGTAACTATACCCCACTGTGATGGCGTTTAGACCTCTATAATCGATACACGGACGCAAACCTCCCTCCTTTTTCCTCACAAAAAGAAACTCGAGGAGACGGGTGAAATGGAGGGCCGAATGTACCCCTGTCCCAGCGACTCCGTGACATATGTCTCCATTGCCAACGTCTCCTCCTGGGACAGCGGGTACACATGACTCTTGGGAAGCGCAGCGTCTACCTGGAGATCTATCGTACAATCCCTTCCCGGTCGATAAGGTGGTAATTTAGTCGCTTTCACTTTACTGAAAGCGATTGCCAAATCGGCATACTCGGGGGGAATGCACACCGTGGAACCCTGGTCTGGACTCTCCACCGACGTGGCACTGATGGAAACTCCCAAACACCTTCCAGAACACTCCTCTGACCACCCCTGGAGAACCCCTTGTCTCCACGAAATTTTAGGATTGTGCCGGGCCAGCCAGGGAGTCCCCAGCACCACTGGAAACGCAGGCGAATCAATAATAAAAAAACTGATACGCTCCCTATGATTCCCCTGCGTCACCATGTCCAGTGGGACCGTGGTCTCCCCGACCATCCCTGACCCTAATGGCCGGCTATCTAGGGAGTGCACGGGGAAAGGAGAATCTATCGGCACCAGCGGAACCCCTAACTTAAGGGCGAGTCCGCGATCCATAAAGTTCCCAGCTGCGCCTGAATCGACTAGCGCCCTATGCTGGGAAGAGGGAAAAAAGTGAAGGAAAGAGATTAAGACAAACATATGGCCAACAAGGGATTCTGGGTGAGTCTGATGCTGACTCACCTGGGGTGACCGAGAAGCGTTCCGCCTGCCATCTCTACTCCCAGACGGACCCCCCCAGCACCGATCAGACGTGTGTCCTCTCCGACCACAGTTGGTGCAGGGAAGGCCTCCTCCTCCGGTACCCCTCGGCGCAGCCCCTCCCAACTCCATCGGAATGGGAGCGGAGGGGCTGGGTGGTGGAACGCACAGGACCCTCTCTGAACGCCCGCGGGCAGCCAGCAGATTGTCCAGTCGAATGGACATGTCAATCAGCTGATCCAGTGACAGAGTGGTGTCCCGACACGCTAACTCCCGGCGGACGTCCTCTCGGAGACTACACCTGTAGTGGTCCATAAGGGCCCTGTCGTTCCACCCAGATCCGGCTGCCAAGGTCCGGAACTCCAGCGCGTAATCCTGGGCGCTCCTCCTCTCCTGCCTGAGATGAAAAAGTCGTTCTCCCACCGCTCGGCCGTCTAGAGGGTGATCAAATACGGCACGGAAGCGGCAGGAAAACTCTGGGTAGTGCTCCCGCGCTGAGTCTGGGCCATTCCAGACTGCGTTCGCCCACTCCAGAGCACGACCCGTGAGGCAGGAGATGAGGACACTCACCCTCTCCGCTCCTGAGGGAGTGGGTCTAACGGTGGCCAGGTATAGCTCCAGCTGAAGCAGAAACCCCTGGCAACCCGCCGCCGCTCCATCATAAGCCCTCGGTAGCGTCAGACGGAGGGTGCTGGAGTCGAGTGATGGGGAGTCCGGAGTCGGGGGTGCCGAAGGTGGAGAGAGGAGACCACTCCTCTCCCATCGGTCCATTCTCTCCCTCACTTGATCCATCGCGGATCCGATCCGATGGAGAATGGTGGTGTGGTGGAGAACCCGTTCCTCCATCGATGGGAGAGGGTTGGCTGCTGCTCCTGCTGACTCCATTCAATTTGATTTAGGTGCGGGATTCTGTAACGCTTCAGGTGTCGTAGGTGTGTGGAGTCAAACGCAGGAGACAGTGAGTGCAAAGCTGTGCGTCTTTAATAGCGCCAACGCACCACAGGGTGCTCACAATAGTAACGGCCCCAAACACAGGGAATGAGAATGTACAACGGAAAAAGTAACGACCAGGCACTAACACGTACCTCTACAACAGAGCCGAAGGTTACACTGAAATAATCCCGCACAACAACCAGGCGGGCCGGCTGTCTAATAAAGACAAACTAATTAACTGATTACACATGAACAGGTGCTACCACTAAACATACAAGGAGGGAGAGGAAAAACAATCAGTGGCAGCTAATAGGCCTGTGATGACGACCGCCGAGCGCCAACCGCCCGGGAAGGGGAAACACCCTCGGTCGGACTCGTGACATATATATATATATATATATATATATATATATATATATATATATATAATATGACATTTGTAATGTCTTTACTGTTTTGAAACTGTTGTATGTGTAATGTTTACTGTTAATTTTTGTTGTTTTTCACTTTATATATTCACTTTGTATGTTGTCTACCTCACTTGCTTTGGCAATGTTAACACATGTTTCCCATGCCAATAAAGCCCTTGAATTGAATTTAATTGAATTGAATTGAATTGATAGAGAGAGAGAGACAGAGAGACAGCGAGAGAGAGAGAGATAGAGAGAGAGAGAGACAGCGAGAGAGAGAGATAGAGAGAGAGACAGAGAGACAGAGAGAGAGAGAGAGAGAGGGAGAGAGAGAGAGAGAGAGAGAGAGAGAGAGAGAGAGAGAGAGAGACAGAGAGAGAGAGAGACAGAGAGACAGAGAGAGAGAGAGAGAGAGAGAGAGAGAGAGAGAGAGAGAGACAGAGAGAGAGATAGAGAGAGAGAGAGAGAGACAGAGAGAGAGAGAGAGAGAGAGAGAGAGAGAGAGAGAGAGAGAGAGAGACAGAGACAGAGACAGAGAGACAGAGAGAGAGAGACAGAGAGAGAGAGAGACAGAGAGAGCAGAGAGAGAGAGAGAGAGAGAGACAGAGAGACAGAGAGAGAGAGAGAGAGAGAGATGGGAGAGAGAGAGAGAGAGAGAGAGAGAGAGAGAGAGAGAGACAGAGAGAGAGACAGAGAGAGAGAGAGACAGAGAGAGAGACAGAGAGAGACAGAGAGAGAGACAGAGAGAGAGAGAGAGAGAGAGAGAGAGAGAGAGACAGAGAGAGAGAGACAGAGACAGAGAGAGAGACAGAGACAGAGAGAGAGAGACAGAGAGAGAGACATAGACAGAGAGAGAGACAGAGAGAGAGACAGAGAGAGAGACAGAGACAGAGAGAGAGACAGAGAGAGAGAGAGACAGAGAGAGAGACAGAGAGAGAGAAAGAGACAGAGAGAGAGAAAGAGACAGAGAGAGAGACAGAGAGAGAGAGAGAGACAGAGAGAGAGTTTGAGTATGTATTACACATTTATTTTATACTGAAATATTAACACAAATATTGGCACACTGCTTTTCACAAATCTTGTCCCAAAATCAAATTTAACTGTTGACATTTTTCTTTTCTGTTGCTGACAATAGTGAAACTACCCAAAATAACAACAGTGTTATTGAAAATCTCCCCGACAGCTGTAAACAAAGACTCTAATATTTCAAAGAGAGGCTTTATCCTCTCACACTCCTTAAAACAGTGAAAATCTCCCCGACAGCTGTAGACAAAGACTCTAATATTTCAAAGAGAGGCTTTATCCTCTCACACTCCTTAAAACAGTGAACATCTCCCCAACGGCTGTAAACAAAGACTCTAATATTTCAAAGAGAGGCTTTATCCTCTCACACTCCTTAAAACAGTGAAAATCTCCCCGACAGCTGTAAACAAAGACTCTAATATTTCAAAGAGAGGCTGTATCCTCTCACACTCCTTAAAACAGTGAAAATCTCCCCAACAGCTGTAAACAAAGATATTGGGTCTAATCCCTAGTATGTCGGACTCTGGGATATTGGGTCTAATCCCTAGTCTGTCTGACTCTGGGATATTGGGTCTAATCCCTAGTCTGTCTGACTCTGGGATATTGGGTCTAATCCCTAGTCTGTCTGACTCTGGGATATTGGGTCTAATCCCTAGTCTGTCTGACTCTGGGATATTGGGTCTAATCCCTAGTCTGTCTGACTCTGAGCAATTGGGTCTAATCCCTAGTCTGTCTGACTCTGGTATATTGGGTCTAATCCCTAGTCTGTCTGACTCTGGGATATTGGGTCTAATCCCTAGTATGTCTGACTCTGGGATATTGGGTCTAATCCCTAGTCTGTCTGACTCTGGGATATTGGGTCTAATCCCTAGTCTGTCTGACTCTGAGATATTGGGTGTAATCCCTAGTCTGTCTGACTCTGAGATAGTGGGTGTAATCCCTAGTCTGTCTGACTCTGGGATATTGGGTCTAATCCCTAGTCTGTCTGACTCTGGGATATTGGGTCTAATCCCTAGTCTGTTTGACTCTGGGATATTGGGTCTAATCCCTAGTATGTCGGACTCTGGGATATTGTCCTCTTTCTAATTCCACTTGGGCTAGTGATCTCCTGTCCTCTAGTGATCTACTGTCCTCTAGCGATCTCCTGTCCTCTTTCTAATTCCACTTGGGCTAGTGATCTCCTCTCCTCTAGTGATCTCCTGTCCTCTTTTTAATTCCACTTGGGCTAGTGATATCCTGTCCTCTTTCTAATTCCACTTGGGCTAGTGATCTCCTGTCCTCTAGTGATCTCCTGTCCTCTAGTGATCTCCTGTCCTCTAGTGATCTCCTGTCATCTAGTGATCTCCTGTCCTCTAGCGATCTTCCGTCCTCTAGTGATCTCCCGTCCTCTAGCGATCTCCCGTCCTCTAGCGATCTCCCGTCCTCTAGCGATCTCCCGTCCTCTAGTGATCTCCCGTCCTCTAGTGATCTCCCGTCCTCTAGCGATCTCCCGTCCTCTAGCGATCTCCCGTCCTCTAGCGATCTCCCGTCCTCTAGTGATCTCCCGTCCTCTAGTGAGCTCCTGTCCTCCAGTGATCTCCTGTCCTCTAGTGATCTCCTGTCCTCTAGTGATCTCCTGTCCGACAGCTGATTCGAGGCAATGAATAATAATTCTTTGTCCATTCTTTATTCTTTAAGCAACAGAAAAATGGGGATGAGGCATCCATTTCAGAGATTCCCTGAAACTTACTTCTCACCAATAACCACCTGTGTTCTGATACCCAGTAGGTCTACCAATGTCCCCTGTGTTCTGATACCCAGCAGGTCTACCAATGTCCCCTGTGTTCTGATACCCAGCAGGTCTACCAATGTCCCCTGTGTTCTGATACCCAGCAGGTCTACCAATGTCCCCTGTGTTCTGATACCCAGCAGGTCCCCTGTGTTCTGATACCCAGCAGGTCCCCTGTGTTCTGATACCCAGCAGGTCCCCTGTGTTCTGATACCCAGCAGGTCCCCTGTGTTCTGATACCCAGCAGGTCTACCAATGTCCCCTGTGTTCTGATACCCAGCAGGTCCCCTGTGTTCTGATACCCAACAGGTCTACCAATGTCCCCTGTGTTCTGATACCCAGCAGGTCCCCTGTGTTCTGATACCCAGCAGGTCTACCAATGTCCCCTGTGCTCTGATACTCAGCAGGTCCCCTGTGTTCTGATACCCAGCAGGTCTACCAATGTCCCCAGTGTTCTGATACCCAGTAGGTCTACCAATGTCTCCTGTGTTCTGATACTCAGCAGGTCTACCAATGTCCCCTGTGTTCTGATACTCAGCAGGTCCCCTGTGTTCTGATACCCAGCAGGTCCCCTGTGTTCTGATACCCAGCAGGTCCCCTGTGTTCTGATACCCAGCAGGTCCCCTGTGTTCTGATACCCAGCAGGTCCCCTGTGTTCTGATACCCAGCAGGTCCCCTGTGTTCTGATACTCAGCAGGTCCCCTGTGTTCTGATACTCAGCAGGTCCCCTGTGTTCTGATACCCAGCAGGTCCCCTGTGTTCTGATACCCAGCAGGTCCCCTGTGTTCTGATACCCAGCAGGTCCCCTGTGTTCTGATACCCAGCAGGTCCCCTGTGTTCTGATACTCAGCAGGTCCCCTGTGTTCTGATACCCAGCAGGTCCCCTGTGTTCTGATACCCAGCAGGTCCCCTGTGTTCTGATACCCAGCAGGTCCCCTGTGTTCTGATACCCAGCAGGTCCCCTGTGTTCTGATACCCAGCAGGTCCCCTGTGTTCTGATACTCAGCAGGTCCCCTGTGTTCTGATACTCAGCAGGTCCCCTGTGTTCTGATACCCAGCAGGTCCCCTGTGTTCTGATACCCAGCAGGTCCCCTGTGTTCTGATACCCAGCAGGTCCCCTGTGTTCTGATACCCAGCAGGTCCCCTGTGTTCTGATACTCAGCAGGTCCCCTGTGTTCTGATACCCAGCAGGTTCCCTGTGTTCTGATACCCAGCAGGTCCCCTGTGTTCTGATACTCAGCAGGTCCCCTGTGTTCTGATACCCAGCAGGTCCCCTGTGTTCTGATACCCAGCAGGTCCCCTGTGTTCTGATACCCAGCAGGTCCCCTGTGTTCTGATACCCAGCAGGTCCCCTGTGTTCTGATACCCAGCAGGTCCCCTGTGTTCTGATACCCAGCAGGTCCCCTGTGTTCTGATACCCAGCAGGTCCCCTGTGTTCTGATACCCAGCAGGTCCCCTGTGTTCTGATACCCAGCAGGTTAGGTCCCCTGTGTTCTGATACCCAGCAGGTCCCCTGTGTTCTGATACCCAGCAGGTCCCCTGTGTTCTGATACTCAGCAGGTCCCCTGTGTTCTGATACCCAGCAGGTCCCCTGTGTTCTGATACCCAGCAGGTCCCCTGTGTTCTGATACCCAGCAGGTCCCCTGTGTTCTGATACCCAGCAGGTCCCCTGTGTTCTGATACCCAGCAGGTCCCCTGTGTTCTGATACCCAGCAGGTCCCCTGTGTTCTGATACCCAGCAGGTCCCCTGTGTTCTGATACCCAGCAGGTCCCCTGTGTTCTGATACCCAGCAGGTCCCCTGTGTTCTGATACCCAGCAGGTCCCCTGTGTTCTGATACCCAGCAGGTCCCCTGTGTTCTGATACCCAGCAGGTCCCCTGTGTTCTGATACCCAGCAGGTCCCCTGTGTTCTGATACCCAGCAGGTCCCCTGTGTTCTGATACCCAGCAGGTCCCCTGTGTTCTGATACCCAGCAGGTCCCCTGTGTTCTGATACCCAGCAGGTCCCCTGTGTTCTGATACCCAGCAGGTCCCCTGTGTTCTGATACCCAGCAGGTCCCCTGTGTTCTGATACCCAGCAGGTCCCCTGTGTTCTGATACCCAGCAGGTCCCCTGTGTTCTGATACCCAGCAGGTCCCCTGTGTTCTGATACCCAGCAGGTCCCCTGTGTTCTGATACCCAGCAGGTCCCCTGTGTTCTGATACCCAGCAGGTCCCCTGTGTTCTGATACCCAGCAGGTCCCCTGTGTTCTGATACCCAGCAGGTCCCCTGTGTTCTGATACCCAGCAGGTCCCCTGTGTTCTGATACCCAGCAGGTCCCCTGTGTTCTGATACCCAGCAGGTCTACCAATGTCCCCTGTGTTCTGATACCCAGCAGGTCCACCAATGTCCCCTGTGTTCTGATACCCAGCAGGTCTACCCATGTCCCCTGTGTTCTGATACCCAGCAGGTCCCCTGTGTTCTGATACCCAGCAGGTCTACCAATGTGTTCTGATACCCAGCAGGTCCCCTGTGTTCTGATACCCAGCAGGTCCCCTGTGTTCTGATACCCAGCAGGTCCCCTGTGTTCTGATACCCAGCAGGTCCCCTGTGTTCTGATACCCAGCAGGTCCCCTGTGTTCTGATACCCAGCAGGTCCCCTGTGTTCTGATACCCAGCAGGTCCCCTGTGTTCTGATACCCAGCAGGTCTACCAATGTCCTCTGTGTTCTGATACTCAGCAGGTCCCCTGTGTTCTGATACCCAGCAGGTCTACCAATGTCCCCTGTGCTCTGATACCCAGCAGGTCTACCAATGTCCCCTGTGTTCTGATACCCAGTAGGTCTACCAATGTCCCATGTGTTCTGATACCCAGCAGGTCTACCAATGTCCCCTGTGTTCTGATACTCAGCAGGTCCCCTGTGTTCTGATACCCAGCAGGTCCCCTGTGTTCTGATACCCAGCAGGTCTACCAATATCTCCTGTGTTCTGATACCCAGCAGGTCTACCAATGTCCCCTGTGTTCTGATACCCAGCAGGTCTACCAATGTCCCCTGTGTTCTGATACCCAGCAGGTCTACCAATGTCCCCTGTGTTCTGATACTCAGCAGGTCCCCTGTGTTCTGATACCCAGCAGGTCTACCAATGTCCCCTGTGTTCTGATACCCAGCAGGTCTACCAATGTCCCCTGTGTTCTGATACCCAGCAGGTCCCCTGTGTTCTGATACCCAGCAGGTCTACCAATGTCCCCTGTGTTCTGATACCCAGCAGGTCCCCTGTGTTCTGATACCCAGCAGGTCTACCAATGTCCCCTGTGTTCTGATACCCAGCAGGTCTACCAATGTCTCCTGTGTTCTGATACTCAGTAGGTCCCCTGTGTTCTGATACCCAGCAGGTCCCCTGTGTTCTGATACTCAGCAGGTCCCCTGTGTTCTGATACCCAGCAGGTCTACCAATGTCCCCTGTGTTCTGATACCCAGCAGGTCTACCAATGTCTCCTGTGTTCTGATACTCAGTAGGTCCCCTGTGTTCTGATACCCAGCAGGTCCCCTGTGTTCTGATACCCAGCAGGTCCCCTGTGTTCTGATACCCAGCAGGTCCCCTGTGTTCTGATACTCAGCAGGTCCCCTGTGTTCTGATACCCAGCAGGTCTACCAATGTCCCCTGTGTTCTGATACCCAGCAGGTCTACCAATGTCCCCTGTGTTCTGATACTCAGCAGGTCTACCAATGTCCCCTGTGTTCTGATACCCAGCAGGTCTACCAATGTCCCCAGTGTTCTGATACCCAGCAGGTCTACCAATGTCCCCTGTGTTCTGATACCCAGCAGGTCTACCAATGTCCCCTGTGTTCTGATACCCAGCAGGTCTACCAATGTCCCCTGTGTTCTGATACCCAGCAGGTCTACCAATGTCCCCTGTGTTCTGATACCCAGCAGGTCTACCAATGTCCCCTGTGTTCTGATACCCAGCAGGTCTACCAATGTCCCCTGTGTTCTGATACTCAGCAGGTCCCCTGTGTTCCGATACCCAGCAGGTCCCCTGTGTTCTGATACCCAGCAGGTCCCCTGTGTTCTGATACCCAGCAGGTCCCCTGTGTTCTGATACTCAGCAGGTCCCCTGTGTTCTGATACCCAGCAGGTCCCCTGTGTTCTGATACCCAGCAGGTCTACCAATGTCCTCTGTGTTCTGATACCCAGCAGGTCCCCTGTGTTCTGATACCCAGCAGGTCCCCTGTGTTCTGATACCCAGCAGGTCCCCTGTGTTCTGATACCCAGCAGGTCCCCTGTGTTCTGATACTCAGCAGGTCCCCTGTGTTCTGATACCCAGCAGGTCCCCTGTGGTCTGATACCCAGCAGGTCCCCTGTGTTCTGATACCCAGCAGGTCCCCTGTGTTCTGATACCCAGCAGGTCCCCTGTGTTCTGATACCCAGCAGGTCCCCTGTGGTCTGATACCCAGCAGGTCCCCTGTGTTCTGATACCCAGCAGGTCCCCTGTGTTCTGATACCCAGCAGGTCCCCTGTGTTCTGATACTCAGCAGGTCCCCTGTGGTCTGATACCCAGCAGGTCCCCTGTGTTCTGATACCCAGCAGGTCCCCTGTGTTCTGATACCCAGCAGGTCCCCTGTGTTCTGATACCCAGCAGGTCTACCAATAACCCCTGTGTTCTGATACCCAGCAGGTCCCCTGTGTTCTGATACCCAGCAGGTCCCCTGTGTTCTGATACCCAGCAGGTCCCCTGTGTTCTGATACCCAGCAGGTCCCCTGTGTTCTGATACCCAGCAGGTCCCCTGTGTTCTGATACCCAGCAGGTCCCCTGTGTTCTGATACCCAGCAGGTCCCCTGTGTTCTGATACCCAGCAGGTCCCCTGTGTTCTGATACCCAGCAGGTCCCCTGTGTTCTGATACCCAGCAGGTCCCCTGTGTTCTGATACCCAGCAGGTCCCCTGTGTTCTGATACCCAGCAGGTCCCCTGTGTTCTGATACCCAGCAGGTCCCCTGTGTTCTGATACCCAGCAGGTCCCCTGTGTTCTGATACCCAGCAGGTCCCCTGTGTTCTGATACCCAGCAGGTCCCCTGTGTTCTGATACCCAGCAGGTCCCCTGTGTTCTGATACCCCCCTGTGTTCAGGTTCCCTGTGTTCTGATACCCAGCAGGTCCCCTGTGTTCTGATACCCAGCAGGTCCCCTGTGTTCTGATACCCAGCAGGTCCCCTGTGTTCTGATACCCAGCAGGTCCCCTGTGTTCTGATACCCAGCAGGTCCCCTGTGTTCTGATACCCAGCAGGTCCCCTGTGTTCTGATACCCAGCAGGTCCCCTGTGTTCTGATACCCAGCAGGTCCCCTGTGTTCTGATACCCAACAGGTCCCCTGTGTTCTGATACCCAGCAGGTCCCCTGTGTTCTGATACCCAGCAGGTCCCCTGTGTTCTGATACCCAGCAGGTCCCCTGTGTTCTGATACCCAGCAGGTCCCCTGTGTTCTGATACCCAGCAGGTCCCCTGTGTTCTGATACCCAGCAGGTCCCCTGTGTTCTGATACCCAGCAGGTCCCCTGTGTTCTGATACCCAGCAGGTCCCCTGTGTTCTGATACTCAGCAGGTCCCCTGTGTTCTGATACCCAGCAGGTCCCCTGTGTTCTGATACCCAGCAGGTCCCCTGTGTTCTGATACCCAGCAGGTCCCCTGTGTTCTGATACTCAGCAGGTCCCCTTTGTTCTGATACCCAGCAGGTCCCCTGTGTAACCCTAACCCTAACCCTAACCCTAACCCCAGCGACCTCAATCGCAATCTCACCTAATGACCCCCCCCCTCTTTTTCCTGCTCTACTCCCATAGCCACATTGCTCTCCTTTCCTATTTTTCCCATTACATCTGCCCACCTTCTCCTGAACTCTTAGCCTGTTCATCCCTTCTCCTGAACTCTTAGCCTGTTCATCCCTTCTCCTGAACTCTTAGCCTGTTCATCCCTTCTCCTGAACTCTTAGCCTGTTCATCCCTTCTCCTGAACTCTTAGCCTGTTCATCCCTTCTCCTGAACTCTTAGCCTGTTCATCCCTTCTCCTGAACTCTTAGCCTGTTCATCCCTTCTCCTGAACTCTTAGCCTGTTCATCCCTTCTCCTGAACTCTTAGCCTGTTCATCCCTTCTCCTGAACTCTTAGCCTGTTCATCCCTTCTCCTGAACTCTTAGCCTGTTCATCCCTTCTCCTGAACTCTTAGCCTGTTCATCCCTTCTCCTGAACTCTTAGCCTGTTCATCCCTTCTCCTGAACTCTTAACCTGTTCATCCCTTCTCCTGAACTCTTAGCCTGTTCATCCCTTCTCCTGAACTCTTAGCCTGTTCATCCCTTCTCCTGAACTCTTAACCTGTTCATCCCTTCTCCTGAACTCTTAGCCTGTTCATCCCTTCTCCTGAACTCTTAGCCTGTTCATCCCTTCTCCTGAACTCTTAGCCTGTTCATCCCTTCTCCTGAACTCTTAGCCTGTTCATTCCTTCTCCTGAACTCTTAGCCTGTTCATCCCTTCTCCTGAACTCTTAGCCTGTTCATCCCTTCTCCTGAACTCTTAGCCTGTTCATTCCTTCTCCTGAACTCTTAGCCTGTTCTCATCCCCTCTGCTTAACTCTTAGCCTGTTCTCATCCCTTCTCCTGAACTCTTAGCCTGTTCATCCCTTCTCCTTAACTCTTAGCCTGTTCATCCCTTCTCAGTGGTGCTTCAGCCCAGCTCTGTTTGCTCGTTCTCTACACCATTAATACACCAAATGCCCCTCTCTTCCACACCCGAGGCATTTCATTGATTCAGTGGAAGCGTAGAACACATAATCAAACCCGTCAATCTTGAAACTGAACATTAAAATTCAGTTGAGTCAGTATCCTTCTCTAAAATCATGTGCACTTATCTCCTATGAGACACAACATTTTTCAGCAAAGGAGATTTACTTCCCCCCCCAATTTTTTTTTAAATTGTAGAAACAAGTTGTCCATGATGAGACAACTCTCTCTCACAACACCTTCATCTCTAACAAAAGGTTTGAAAGCAGAACTTTCTTCGACGGATTCACAAGAGGGTATAACCGACGTCTGTGTCCCCCCGCAACGCAACACCACTCTCAACTACCGTATTCACCTTTTCAAAGAAAACTAAGAAAATGCCTCCAGCGCTATTCATCCGTGAGGCTGATTGTCATGCTTTCATACCCAATAATATAATATAATATAATATATGCCATTTAGCAGACGCTTTTATCCAAAGCGACTTACAGTCATGTGTGCATACATTCTACGTATGGGTGGTCCCGGGGATCGAACCCACTACCCTGGCGTTACAAGCGCCATGCTCTACCAACTGAGCTACAGAAGGGCCCAATGAACTATACTAAACTAAACTATACCTAAACTATATTCTTCCACTGAACAACCTGTCTCAGCGGGACTCTTCACCCCATGCCGCCGACTACGATTTTCACTCTCTACACCTCCACGAGGGGACCATTACAACCAGCCCCTCCGGCTGGTTGGGCCCCTGAGAGAACCAACCTCATCGATCCCACCGCCCCTATACGTACTTAGAGTGAGTGAGACAATACAACCTCAAAACAACTCAACTAATCAATATATGTAAATATAAATTACACCCCGAAACTCTTGAGAGTCGACTCGCTCCCAGCATGCACTCTGACGAGAGAGAGAGAGACAGATAGAGAGAGAGAAAGAGAGTGAGCGAGAGGGAGGGAGATGGAGAGACGGAGAGAGAAAGACAGAGAGAGAGAGAGAGACACAGAGAGAGAGAGAGGGAGAGACAGAGAAACAGAGAGAGGGAGAGAGAAAGACAGAGAGAGAGAGAGAGGGAGAGACAGAGAGAGGGAGAGAGGGAGAGACAGAGAGAGGGAGAGACAGAGAGAATAAGGGAGAGAGCCTCTATGCAGCTCTGGTCTAAAACCGTGCACTATATAGGGTGACATTTGGATCACAGACAAGGAGGTCATTTTTCATGGACCGACAAACCCTGATCAAATACTGACGCCGCGGGATACGTTTGGGACCAGAGCACTCCCTCGGGCCGGGGTGTTACTACGCGGGACTATTTGTTCTTCGCTTAACAGTACAGACACGCAAGCACATACACACCCCACTGGGTTACCGTGGTGATTCATCACTGTCAGCTAGTGGTGTGTGTCCCAGACGTGTTGCATCCCGTTGAGGAGTGTGTGTGTATTGTGTGTGTGTGTATTGTGTGTGTATTGTGTGTGTGTGTGTGTGTGTGTGTGTGTGTGTGTGTGTGTGTGTGTGTGTGTGTGTGTGTGTGTGTGTGTGTGTGTGTGTGTGTGTGTGTGTGTGTGTGTGTGTGTGTGTGTGTGTGTGTGTGTGTGTGTGTGTGTGTGTGTGTGTGTGTGTGTGTGTGTGTGTGTGTGTGTGTGTGTGTGTGTGTGTGTGTGTGTGTGTGTGTGTGTGTGTGTGTGTGTGTGTGTGTGTGTGTGTGTTTGTGTATTGTGTGTTTGTGTTGTGTATGGCTGTAGGAAGATAAATGGGGTTGATGAGGACATTCATGAGATACATCAGGATAAAGGGGTTGATGAGGACATCAGGATAAAGAGGTTGATGAGGACATTAATGAGATACATCAGGATAAAGGGGTTGATGAGGACATTAATGAGATACATCAGGACAAAGGGGTTGATGAGGACATTAATGAGATACATCAGGATAAAGGGGTTGATGAGGACATTAATGAGATACATCAGGATAAAGGGGTTGATGAGGACATTAATGAGATACATCAGGATAAAGTGGTTGATGAGGACATTAATGAGATACATCAGGATAAAGGAGTTGATGAGGACATCAGGATAAAGGGGTTGATGAAGACATTAATGAGATACATCAGGATAAAGGGGTTGATGAGGACATTAATGAGATACATCAGGACAAAGGGGTTGATGAGGAAATTAATGAGATACATCAGGACAAAGGGGTTGATGAGGACATTAATGAGATACATCAGGATAAAGGAGTTGATGAGGACATTAATGAGATACATCAGGACAAAGGGGTTGATGAGGACATTAATGAGATACATCAGGATAAAGGAGTTGATGAGGACATTAATGAGATACATCAGGATAAAGGGGTTGATGAGGACATCAGGATAAAGGGGTTGATGAGGACATCAGGATAAATGGGGTTGATGAGGACATTAATGAGATACATCAGGACAAAGGGGTTGATGAGGACATTAATGAGATACATCAGGACAAAGGGGTTGATGAGGACATTAATGAGATACATCAGGATAAATGGGGTTGATGAGGACATTAATGAGATACATCAGGACAAAGGGGTTGATGAGGACATTAATGAGATACATCAGGATAAAGGGGTTGATGAGGACATTAATGAGATACATCAGGATAAAGGAGTTGATGAGGACATTAATGAGATACATCAGGATAAAGTAGTTGATGAGGACATTAATGAGATACATCAGGATAAAGGGGTTGATGAGGACATCAGGATAAATGGGTTGATGAGGACATTAATGAGATACATCAGGACAAAGGGGTTGATGAGGACATTAATGAGATACATCAGGACAAAGGGGTTGATGAGGACATTAATGAGATACATCAGGACAAAGGGGTTGATGAGGACATTAATGAGATACATCAGGACAAAGGGGTTGATGAGGACATTAATGAGATACATCAGGATAAAGGAGTTGATGAGGACATTAATGAGATACATCAGGATAAATGGGTTGATGAGGACATTAATGAGATACATCAGGATAAAGGAGTTGATGAGGACATTAATGAGATACATCAGGATAAAGGGGTTGATGAGGACATTAATGAGATACATCAGGATAAAGGAGTTGATGAGGACATTAATGAGATACATCAGGATAAAGGAGTTGATGAGGACATTAATGAGATACATCAGGATAAAGGGGTTGATGAGGACATTAATGAGATACATCAGGACAAAGGGGTTGATGAGGACATTAATGAGATACATCAGGATAAAGGGGTTGATGAGGACATTAATGAGATACATCAGGATAAAGGAGTTGATGAGGACATTAATGAGATACATCGGGATAAAGGGGTTGATGAGGACATCAGGATAAAGGGGTTGATGAGGACATCAGGATAAAGGGGTTGATGAGGACATTAATGAGATACATCAGGATAAAGGAGTTGATGAGGACATCAGGATAAAGGGGTTGATGAGGACATCAGGATAAAGGGGTTGATGAGGACATTAATGAGATACATCAGGATAAAGAGGTTGATGAGGACATCAGGATAAAGAGGTTGATGAGGACATCAGGATAAATGGGGTTGATGAGGACATCAGGATAAAGAGGTTGATGAGGACATCAGGATAAAGTGGTTGATGAGGACATCAGGATAAAGGAGTTGATGAGGACATTAATGAGATACATCAGGATAAAGGAGTTGATGAGGACATTAATGAGATACATCAGGATAAAGAGGTTGATGAGGACATCAGGATAAAGAGGTTGATGAGGACATTAATGAGATACATCAGGATAAAGTGGTTGATGAGGACATCAGTGGGGATCGTAACAGCCAGCATTCTGCTTGGACTGAAGACCACTTTTGACTCCGTTCACCAACACCCTGAGGAAGATTGAGGAACTAGGGCTTTGAGAGAGCACACAAATGGTTCGCATCATACTTACAGGAGAGGAGTCAGGACACCGAACTGCTGAGCACACAGTCGGCCCAGGTACCTGTTTATTTTTATTTTTATTCCACCTTTATTCAACCAGGTAGGCTGGTTGAGAACAAGTTCTCATTTACAACTGTGACCTGGCCAAGATAAAGCATAGCAGTGTGAACAGACAACACAGAGTTACACATGGAGTAAACAATTAACAAGTCAATAACACAGTAGAAAAAGAAGAGAGTCTATATACATTGTGTGCAAAAGGCATGAGGAGGTAGGCGAATAATTACAATTTTGCAGATTAACACTGGAGTGATAAGTGATCAGATGGTCATGTACATGTACATATTGTGATGTGCAAAAGAGCAGAAAAGTAACTAAATATAAAGAGTATGGGGATGAGGTAGGTAGATTGGGTGGGCTAGATGAAGGGGAGGAGACGGGTTAAAGATGACAGCTGAGACATGGATTGTGTGTGTACCATTCAGAGGGTTAAGGGGCAAGACAAAACATGTTGTGTGCTGCGTAGGTTTCTATTGGTTCTACGAAAAACCAGGACTTCCTGGGATAACAGTCAACATTGTTACTGAGTAGACTCTCCTGGCTAAATAAATAAAAATTATTTGAAATTAAATAAAATCTGCTTCCGTATTTGTAAGTGCGTTACTGACCGAGAGAGTAGAGAAAGGGGTAGATAGGAGAGACAGTGAGTAGAGACAGTGAGTAGAGTCATATAGGAGAGACAATCAGTAGAGACAGATAGGAGAGACAATCAGTAGACAGATAGGAGAGACAATCAGTAGAGACAGATAGGAGAGACAATCAGTAGACAGATAGGAGAGACAGTCAGGAGAGACAGTCAGGAGAGACAATCAGTAGAGACAGATAATATAGGAGAGACAATCAGTAGAGACAGATAGGAGAGACAATCAGTAGACAGATAGGAGAGACAATCAGTAAAGACAGATAGGAGAGACAGTCAGGAGAGACAGTCAGGAGAGACAGTCAGGAGAGACAGATAAGAGAGACAGATAAGAGAGACAGTCAAGAGAGACAGTCAGGAGAGACAGTCAGGAGAGACAGATAGGAGAGACAGTCAGGAGAGACAGTCAGGAGAGACAGATAGAGAGACAGTCAGGAGAGACAGTCAGGAGAGACAGATAGGAGAGACAGTCAGGAGAGACAGTCAGGAGAGACAGTCAGGAGAGACAGTCAGGAGAGACAGTCAGGAGAGACAGATAGGAGAGACAGTCAGGAGAGACAGTCAGGAGAGACAGTCAGGAGAGACAGATAAGAGAGACAGTCAGGAGAGACAGTCAGGAGAGACAGATAAGAGAGACAGTCAGGAGAGACAGTCAGGAGAGACAGATAAGAGAGACAGTCAGGAGACAGATAAGAGAGACAGTCAGGAGAGACAGTCAGGAGAGACAGTCAGGAGAGACAGTCAGGGGAGACAGATAAGAGAGACAGTCAGGAGAGACAGATAAAAGAGACAATCAGTAGAGACAGATAGGAGAGACAGATAAGAGAGACAGTCAGGAGAGACAGTCAGGAGAGACAGATAAGAGAGACAGTCAGGAGAGACAGTCAGGAGAGACAGATAAGAGAGACAGTCAGGAGAGACAGTCAGGAGAGACAGTCAGGAGAGACAGATAGGAGAGACAGTCAGGAGAGACAGTCAGGAGAGACAGTCAGGAGAGACAGATAGGAGAGACAGTCAGGAGAGACAGTCAGGAGAGACAGATAAGAGAGACAGTCAGGAGAGACAGATAAGAGAGACAGTCAGGAGAGACAGTCAGGAGAGACAGATAAGAGAGACAGATAGCAGAGACAGATAGCAGAGACAGATAGCAGAGACAGATAGGAGAGACAATCAGTAGAGACAGATAGGAGAGACAATCAGTAGAGACAGATAGCAGAGACAGATAGCAGAGACAGATAGCAGAGACAGATAGCAGAGACAGATAGGAGAGACAATCAGTAGACAGATAGGAGAGACAATCAGTAGACAGATAGGAGAGACAATCAGTAGAGACAGATAGCAGAGACAGATAGTCAGAGGACAATCAGTAAAGACAGATAGCACTATAGACCAGTCAGTCTAGACCAGAATAGCAGAGATAGATAGGAGAGACAGTTCAGTCTAGACAGTTAGTAGAGACTATAGCCAGATAGCAGAGACTAGGACATTAATGTCAGTGATAGACTATAGCCAGAGACAGTCTAGTTAATGTCAATAGACAGACAGTCAATGTAAAGACTATAGCAGAGACAGATTAATGGATAGACTAGAGCCAGGGTCATGTCAGTAATGACAGATAGACTATAGACAGGGTCATGTAGGCCAGACAGATAGCTATAGCCAGGGTCAGAGACAGATATAGGGGTCATGTCTAGACAGTCATGTAATGTCAATGAAGACAGATAGACTATAGCCAGGTCATGTCTAGACATTAATGTCAATGATAGACTATAGCCAGGTTCATGTCTCTGATTAATGTCAGTGATAGACTATAGCCAGGGTCATGTCTAGGCCATTAATGTCAGTAGAGACCAGATCATTTCAGATACAGTCAGTGAGACAGATAGACAGACAGTCAGTAAAGACAGATAGCAGAGACAGATGGACTAGACAGTCAGTAAAGACAGAGCCTGTCAGAGACAGTCAGTAGAGACAGATAGACAGAGACAGATAGGACAGACAGTCAGTCCCAAGACAGATAGCAGAGTCTACACCTCAGACAGAGACAGATAGTGGGTCTAACAGAGACAGATAGGACATCCTGTCGTCCCAGTAGAGACAACACCTGATAGACAGAGACAGTCATCTCAGGCCAGATAGGAGAGACTAGTGAGAAGGGAGCACACAAATGATTGATACCTGAGTGTCCATCAGGGATTGAGGGTTACCACTGAACTACGTCTCCACAGCGCCTGGGTATTCAATCAACCCGACCTGGCAGTCTACACACCCGCTTCATGGGTTGTAGACTATAGCCAGGGTCATGTCTAGGCCATTAATGTCAATGATAGACTATAGCCAGGGTCATGTCTAGGCCATTAATGTCAATGATAGACTATAGCCAGGGTCATGTCTAGGCCATTAATGTCAATGATAGACTATAGCCTGGGTCATGTCTAGGCCATTAATGTCAATGATAGACTATAGCCAGGTTCATGTCTAGGCCATTAATGTCAATGATAGACTATAGCCAGGTTCATGTCTAGGCCATTAATGTCAATGATAGACTATAGCCAGGGTCATGTCTAGGCCATTAATGTCAATGATAGACTATAGCCAGGGTTAATGTCTAGGCCATTAATGTCAATGATAGACTATAGCCAGGGTCATGTCTAGGCCATTAATGTCAATGATAGACTATAGCCAGGTTCATGTCTAGGCCATTAATGTCAATGATGGACTATAGCCAGGGTCATGTCTAGGCCATTAATGTCAATGATAGACTATAGCCAGGGTCATGTCTAGGCCATTAATGTCAATGATAGACTATAGCCAGGGTCATGTCTAGGCCATTAATGTCAATGATAGACTATAGCCAGGTTAATGTCTAGGCCATTAATGTCAATGATCGACTATAGCCAGGTTCATGTCTAGACCATTAATGTCAATGATAGACTATAGCCAGGTTCATGTCTAGGCCATTAATGTCAATGATAGACTATAGACCAGGTTCATGTCTAGTCGCCCATTAATGTCAATGATAGACTATAGCCAGGGTCATGACAGACCATTAATCCTGTCAAGTGGGTAGACTGATTACAGACCAGGTTCATGTCTAGGCCATTAATGTCAACACCTGATGACAGACCACTATAGCCAGGGTCATGTCTAGGCCCAGTAATGGGTCAACACCTGATACAGACTATAGTCGTCCCAGTAGTGGGTCATGATGACAGACCACTAATCCAATGATAGTAGTGGGTCTAACACCAGGATTCAGACCACTGTCTAGGCCTGTTAGTAGTGGGTCAACACCTGATACAGACTATCTCAGTCGTCCCAGTTCATGTCTCTGCCATTAATGTCAATGATAGACTATAGCCACATCCTGGTCATGTCTAGGACCATTAATGTCAATGTCGTCCCAGTAGTGGGTCTAACTGATTACAGACCACTCACATGTCTGTCCCCAGTAGTGGGTCAACCCTGATACAGACCACTCACATAGCCAGCCTGTGGTCATGTCTAGGCCATTAATGTCAGTGTCCAGTTCAGACCACTCACATAGCCCAGTAGTGGGTCTAACATCTGATTACAGACCACTGAAAAGCCTGTCGTCCCAGTAGTGGGTCTAACACCTGATGACAGACCACTCACATCTCACATCCTGTCGTCCCAGTAGTGGGTCTAACACCTGATGACAGACCACTCACATCCTGTCGTCCCAGTAGTGGGTCTAACACCTGATGACAGACCACTCACATCCTGTCGTCCCAGTAGTGGGTCTAACACCTGATGACAGACCACTCACATCTCACATCCTGTCGTCCCAGTAGTGGGTCTAACACCTGATGACAGACCACTCACATCCTGTCGTCCCAGTAGTGGGTCTAACACCTGATGACAGACCACTCACATCTCACATCCTGTCGTCCCAGTAGTGGGTCTAACACCTGATGACAGACCACTCACATCTCACATCCTGTCGTCCCAGTAGTGGGTCTAACACCTGATGACAGACCACTCACATCCTGTCGTCCCAGTAGTGGGTCTAACACCTGATGACAGACCACTCACATCCTGTCGTCCCAGTAGTGGGTCTAACACCTGATGACAGACCACTCACATCCTCCTGTCGTCCCAGTAGTGGGTCTAACACCTGATTACAGACCACTCACATCCTCTACACCTGATCAGACCACTGTCGTCCCAGTAGTGGGTCTAACACCTGATGACAGACCACTCACATCCTGTCGTCCCAGTAGTGGGTCTAACACCTGATGACAGACCACTCACATCCTGTCGTCCCAGTAGTGGGTCTAACACCTGATGACAGACCACTCACATCTCACAGCCTGTCGACCACTCCCCTGTAGTGGGTCTAACACCTGATTACAGACCACTCACATCTCACATCCTGTCGTCCCAGTAGTGGGTCTAACCCGTGTCTAACACCTGATTACAGACCACTCACATCCTGTCGTCCCAGTAGTGGGTCTAACACCTGATGACAGACCACTCACATCCTGTCGTCCCAGTAGTGGGTCTAACACGTGATTACAGACCACTCACATCCTGTCGTCCCAGTAGTGGGTCTAACACCTGATTACAGACCACTCACATCTCACATCCTGTCGTCCCAGTAGTGGGTCTAACACCTGATGACAGACCACTCACATCTCACATCCTGTCGTCCCAGTAGTGGGTCTAACACCTGATGACAGACCACTCACATCCTGTCGTCCCAGTAGTGGGTCTAACACCTGATGACAGACCACTCACATCCTGTCGTCCCAGTAGTGGGTCTAACACCTGATGACAGACCACTCACATCCTGTCGTCCCAGTAGTGGGTCTAACACCTGATGACAGACCACTCACATCCCACATCCTGTCGTCCCAGTAGTGGGTCTAACACCTGATGACAGACCACTCACCCACATCCTGTCGTCCCATCTCACATCCTGTCGTCCCAGTAGTGGGTCTAACACCTGATGACAGACCACTGATTACAGACCACTCACACATCCCACATCCTGTCGTCCCAGTAGTGGGTCTAACACCTGATGACAGACCACTCACATCTCACATCCTTACTTTGTGACAAACAGAACAGTTTGACTTCATCTCTCCGCTTCTTTAACCCAGAAGTGAGGAGGAAAGGAGGAACGAGGGAGAGAGGTAACGAGAGAGGTAATGAAGGAGATCACTCACCGACACACACACACACTGACCCACACACAGATCAGTCACTAGTGGTTCAATTAGGCCGACAGAAGCGTGGCCTTGAGGGTAGGAGGGCTTCATGACCAGACAAACCCTTGGCACTGTCTGTCTGTATGTCTCTCTTTCTCTCTCACACAGCTGGAATCAGATTATAGGGAGGAGCTGCATGCAGAAGAGCCTTGATGTGACAGACAGAGAGCTCTCTCTCCCACTCCAGATCAGTCTCCAATTAGGCTCTCCCTCTCTCAGACAAATCCCACTCTCTCTCTCCCTCTCCGAGAAGTGAGGAGGGAGGAACGAGGGAGAGAGGTTGAGAGGTAATGAGGGATCTCCCTCTCTCTCTCTCTCCTCTCTCTCTCTCTCAGAAGAGCCTCTCTCTCTCCCTCTCCCTCTCTCCCTCCCCTCTCTCTCTCCCTCTCTCTCTCTCTCTCTCTCTCTCTCTCTCTCTCTCTCTCCCTCTCTCTCTCTCTCTCTCTCTCTCTCTCTCTCTCTCTCTCTCTCTCTCTCTCTCTCTCTCTCACTAGGGAATATAATGTAGTGCACCAACTAGGGAATAGGGTGAGAGTGTGAAATTTAGTGCACCAACTAGGGAATAGGGTGAGAGTGTGAAATGTAGTGCACCAACTAGGGAATAGGGTGAGAGTGTGAAATGTAGTGCACCAACTAGGGAATAGGGTGCGAGTGTGAAATGTAGCGCACCAACTAGGGAATAGGGTGTGAGTGTGAAATTTAGCGCACCAACTAGGGAATATAATGTAGTGCACCAACTAGGGAATAGGGTGTGAGTGTGAAATGTAGTGCACCAACTAGGGAATAGGGAGTGAGTGTGAAATGTAGTGCACCAACTAGGGAATAGGGTGTGAGTGTGAAATGTAGCGCACCAACTAGGGAATAGAATGTGGTGCACCAACTAGGGAATAGAATGTGGTGCACCAACTAGGGAATAGAATGTGGTGCACCAACTAGGGAATAGAATGTGGTGCACCAACTAGGGAATAGAATGTGGTGCACCAACTAGGGAATAGAATGTGGTGCACCAACTAGGGAATAGAATGTGGTGCACCAACTAGGGAATAGAATGTGGTGCACCAACTAGGGAATAGGGTGTGAGTGTGAAATGTAGTGCACCAACTAGGGAATAGGGTGTGGTGCACCAACTAGGGAATAGGGTGTGAGTGTGTATTCAGCACGTTGAGCGGAGGCTGATTAATGACCGGTACTTAGCTTTGAGACTTGGTCAATAAACAGACTGGTTCACACACACACACACACACACACACGCACGCACGCACGCACACACACACACACACACACACAATTTTATATTGATTAAGAAGGATGCTGGGTTGGTTGACATTTCGTCAGCCGGTGATTGTGTGTGTGTGTGTGTGTGTGTGTGTGTGTGTGTGTGTGTGTGTGTGTGTGTGTGTGTGTGTGTGTGTGTGTGTGTGTGTGTGTGTGTGTGTGTGTGTGTGTGTGTGTGTGTGTGTGTGTGTGTGTGTGTGTGTGTGTGTGTGTGTGTGTGATTGTCAAACAAATAACCGTCTGTCTCCCGGTAATTGGGCGTTAATTAACATGAAGACATTTAGCGTCTCCTGTCTCCACACAGACTACAAGACACTGATGACATTTTGGTAAATCTACATTTTAAAAAGTCTAATAAATCCATATAATATAGTCTACCTACACCATCACAATAAATCCATGTAATATAGTCTACCTACACCATCACAATAAATCCATGTAATATAGTCTACCTACACCATCACAATAAATCCATGTAATATAGTCTACCTACACCATCACAATAAATCCATGTAATATAGTCTACCTACACCATCACAATAAATCCATGTAATATAGTCTACCTACACCATCACAATAAATCCATGTAATATAGTCTACCTACACCATCACAATAAATCCATGTAATATAGTCTACCTACACCATCACAATAAATCCATGTACTATAGTCTACCTACACCTTCACAATAAATCCATGTAATATAGTCTACCTACACACCATCACAATAAATCCATCTAATATAGTCTACCTACACCATCACAATAAATCCATATAATATAGTCTACCTACACCATCACAATAAATCCATCTAATATAGTCTACCTACACCATCACAATAAATCCATGTAATATAGTCTACCTACACCATCACAATAAATCCATGTAATATAGTCTACCTACACCATCACAATAAATCCATGTAATATAGTCTACCTACACCTTCACAATAAATCCATGTAATATAGTCTACCTACACCTTCACAATAAATCCATGTAATATAGTCTACCTACACCATCACAATAAATCCATGTAATATAGTCTACCTACACCATCACAATAAATCCATGTAATATAGTCTACCTACACCATCACAATAAATCCATGTAATATAGTCTACCTACACCATCACAATAAATCCATGTAATATAGTCTACCTACACCATCACAATAAATCCATGTAATATAGTCTACCTACACCATCACAATAAATCCATGTAATATAGTCTACACCATCACAATAAATCCATATAATATAGTCTACCTACACCATCACAATAAATCCATGTAATATAGTCTACCTACACCATCACAATAAATCCATGTAATATAGTCTACACCATCACAATAAATCCATGTAATATAGTCTACCTACACCATCACAATAAATCCATGTAATATAGTCTACACCATCACAATAAATCCATGTAATATAGTCTACCTACACCATCACAATAAATCCATGTAATATAGTCTACACCATCACAATAAATCCATATAATATAGTCTACCTACACCATCACAATAAATCCATGTAATATAGTCTACCTACACCATCACAATAAATCCATGTAATATAGTCTACACCATCACAATAAATCCATGTAATATAGTGTACCTACACCACCACAATAAATCCATGTAATATAGTCTACCTACACCATCACAATAAATCCATGTAATATAGTCTACCTACACCACCACAATAAATCCATGTAATATAGTCTACCTACACCATCACAATAAATCCATATAATATAGTCTACCTACACCATCACAATAAATCCATGTAATATAGTCTACCTACACCATCACAATAAATCCATGTAATATAGTCTACCTACACCATCACAATAAATCCATGTAATATAGTCTACCTACACCATCACAATAAATCCATGTAATATAGTCTACCTACACCTTCACAATAAATCCATGTAATATAGTCTACCTACACCTTCACAATAAATCCATGTAATATAGTCTACCTACACCTTCACAATAAATCCATGTAATATAGTCTACCTACACCATCACAATAAATCCATGTAATATAGTCTACCTACACCATCACAATAAATCCATGTAATATAGTCTACCTACACCATCACAATAAATCCATGTAATATAGTCTACCTACAACCATCACAATAAATCCATGTAATATAGTCTACCTACACCATCACAATAAATCCATGTAATATAGTCTACCTACACCATCACAATAAATCCATGTAATATAGTCTACCTACACCACCACAATAAATCCATGTAATATAGTCTACCTACACCACCACAATAAATCCATGTAATATAGTCTACCTACACCATCACAATAAATCCATGTAATATAGTCTACACCATCACAATAAATCCATGTAATATAGTCTACACCATCACAATAAATCCATGTAATATAGTCTACACCATCACAATAAATCCATGTAATATAGTCTACACCATCACAATAAATCCATGTAATATAGTCTACCTACACCATCACAATAAATCCATGTAATATAGTCTACCTACACCATCACAATAAATCCATGTAATATAGTCTACCTACACCTTCACAATAAATCCATGTAATATAGTCTACCTACACCATCACAATAAATCCATGTAATATAGTCTACCTACACCTTCACAATAAATCCATGTAATATAGTCTACCTACACCATCACAATAAATCCATGTAATATAGTCTACCTACACCATCACAATAAATCCATGTAATATAGTCTACCTACACCATCACAATAAATCCATGTAATATAGTCTACCTACACCATCACAATAAATCCATGTAATATAGTCTACCTACACCATCACAATAAATCCATGTAATATAGTCTACCTACACCATCACAATAAATCCATGTAATATAGTCTACCTACACCATCACAATAAATCCATGTAATATAGTCTACACCATCACAATAAATCCATATAATATAGTCTACCTACACCATCACAATAAATCCATGTAATATAGTCTACCTACACCATCACAATAAATCCATGTAATATAGTCTACACCATCACAATAAATCCATGTAATATAGTCTACCTACACCATCACAATAAATCCATGTAATATAGTCTACACCATCACAATAAATCCATGTAATATAGTCTACCTACACCTTCACAATAAATCCATGTAATATAGTCTACCTACACCATCACAATAAATCCATGTAATATAGTCTACCTACACCATCACAATAAATCCATGTAATATAGTCTACCTACACCATCACAATAAATCCATGTAATATAGTCTACCTACACCATCACAATAAATCCATGTAATATAGTCTACCTACACCATCACAATAAATCCATGTAATATAGTCTACCTACACCATCACAATAAATCCATGTAATATAGTCTACCTACACCATCACAATAAATCCATGTAATATAGTCTACCTACACCATCACAATAAATCCATGTAATATAGTCTACCTACACCATCACAATAAATCCATATAATATAGTCTACCTACACCTTCACAATAAATCCATGTAATATAGTCTACCTACACCATCACAATAAATCCATGTAATATAGTCTACCTACACCATCACAATAAATCCATGTAATATAGTCTACCTACACCTTCACAATAAATCCATATAATATAGTCTACCTACACCATCACAATAAATCCATGTAATATAGTCTACCTACACCATCACAATAAATCCATGTAATATAGTCTACCTACACCATCACAATAAATCCATGTAATATAGTCTACCTACACCATCACAATAAATCCATGTAATATAGTCTACCTACACCATCACAATAAATCCATGTAATATAGTCTACCTACACCTTCACAATAAATCCATGTAATATAGTCTACCTACACCATCACAATAAATCCATGTAATATAGTCTACCTACACCATCACAATAAATCCATGTAATATAGTCTACCTACACCATCACAATAAATCCATGTAATATAGTCTACCTACACCATCACAATAAATCCATGTAATATAGTCTACCTACACCATCACAATAAATCCATGTAATATAGTCTACCTACACCTTCACAATAAATCCATGTAATATAGTCTACACCATCACAATAAATCCATGTAATATAGTCTACCTACACCATCACAATAAATCCATGTAATATAGTCTACCTACACCATCACAATAAATCCATGTAATATAGTCTACCTACACCATCACAATAAATCCATGTAATATAGTCTACCTACACCATCACAATAAATCCATGTAATATAGTCTACACCATCACAATAAATCCATGTAATATATTCTACCTACACCATCACAATAAATCCATGTAATATAGTCAACACCATCACAATAAATCCATGTAATATAGTCTACCTACACCATCACAATAAATCCATGTAATATAGTCTACCTACACCATCACAATAAATCCATGTAATATAGTCTACCTACACCATCACAATAAATCCATGTAATATAGTCTACACCATCACAATAAATCCATGTAATATATTCTACCTACACCATCACAATAAATCCATGTAATATAGTCAACACCATCACAATAAATCCATGTAATATAGTCTACCTACACCATCACAATAAATCCATGTAATATAGTCTACCTACACCATCACAATAAATCCATGTAATACAGTCTACCTACACCATCACAATAAATCCATGTAATATAGTCTACACCATCACAATAAATCCATGTAATATAGTCTACCTACACCATCACAATAAATCCATGTAATATAGTCTACCTACACCATCACAATAAATCCATGTAATATAGTCTACCTACACCATCACAATAAATCCATGTAATATAGTCTACACCATCACAATAAATCCATGTAATATAGTCTACACCATCACAATAAATCCATGTAATATAGTCTACCTACACCATCACAATAAATCCATGTAATATAGTCTACCTACACCATCACAATAAATCCATGTAATATAGTCTACCTACACCATCACAATAAATCCATGTAATATAGTCTACACACATCACAATAAATCCATGTAATATAGTCTACCTACACCATCACAATAAATCCATGTAATATAGTCTACCTACACCATCACAATAAATCCATGTAATATAGTCTACCTACACCATCACAATAAATCCATATAATATAGTCTACCTACACCATCACAATAAATCCATGTAATATAGTCTACCTACACCATCACAATAAATCCATGTAATATAGTCTACCTACACCATCACAATAAATCCATGTAATATAGTCTACCTACACCTTCACAATAAATCCATATAATATAGTCTACCTACACCATCACAATAAATCCATGTAATATAGTCTACACCATCACAATAAATCCATGTAATATAGTCTACACCATCACAATAAATCCATGTAATATAGTCTACCTACACCATCACAATAAATCCATGTAATATAGTCTACCTACACCATCACAATAAATCCATGTAATATAGTCTACCTACACCATCACAATAAATCCATGTAATATAGTCTACCTACACCATCACAATAAATCCATGTAATATAGTCTACACACCATCACAATAAATCCATGTAATATAGTCTACCTACACCATCACAATAAATCCATGTAATATAGTCTACCTACACCATCACAATAAATCCATGTAATATAGTCTACCTACACCATCACAATAAATCCATGTAATATAGTCTACCTACACCATCACAATAAATCCATGTAATATAGTCTACACCATCACAATAAATCCATGTAATATAGTCTACCTACACCATCACAATAAATCCATGTAATATAGTCTACCTACACCATCACAATAAATCCATGTAATATAGTCTACCTACACCATCACAATAAATCCATGTAATATAGTCTACCTACACCATCACAATAAATCCATGTAATATAGTCTACCTACACATCACAATAAATCCATGTAATATAGTCTACCTACACCATCACAATAAATCCATGTAATATAGTCTACCTACACCATCACAATAAATCCATGTAATATAGTCTACCTACACCATCACAATAAATCCATGTAATATAGTCTACCTACACCATCACAATAAATCCATGTAATATAGTCTACCTACACCATCACAATAAATCCATGTAATATAGTCTACACCATCACAATAAATCCATGTAATATAGTCTACCTACACCATCACAATAAATCCATGTAATATAGTCTACCTACACCATCACAATAAATCCATGTAATATAGTCTACCTACACCATCACAATAAATCCATGTAATATAGTCTACCTACACCATCACAATAAATCCATGTAATATAGTCTACCTACACCATCACAATAAATCCATGTAATATAGTCTACACCATCACAATAAATCCATGTAATATAGTCTACCTACACCATCACAATAAATCCATGTAATATAGTCTACCTACACCATCACAATAAATCCATGTAATATAGTCTACCTACACCATCACAATAAATCCATGTAATATAGTCTACACCATCACAATAAATCCATGTAATATAGTCTACCTACACCATCACAATAAATCCATGTAATATAGTCTACCTACACCTTCACAATAAATCCATGTAATATAGTCTACCTACACCATCACAATAAATCCATGTAATATAGTCTACACACATCACAATAAATCCATGTAATATAGTCTACCTACACCATCACAATAAATCCATGTAATATAGTCTACCTACACCATCACAATAAATCCATGTAATATAGTCTACCTACACCATCACAATAAATCCATGTAATATAGTCTACCTACACCAACACAATAAATCCATGTAATATAGTCTACCTACACCATCACAATAAATCCATGTAATATAGTCTACCTACACCATCACAATAAATCCATGTAATATAGTCTACACCATCACAATCAATCCATGTAATATAGTCTAACTATACCATCACAATAAATCCATGTAATATAGTCTACCTACACCAGCACAATAAATCCATGTAATATAGTCTACACCATCACAATAAATCCATGTAATATAGTCTACCTACACCATCACAATAAATCCATGTAATATAGTCTACCTACACCATCACAATAAATCCATGTAATATAGTCTACACCATCACAATAAATCCATGTAATATAGTCTACACCATCACAATAAATCCATGTAATATAGTCTACCTACACCATCACAATAAATCCATGTAATATAGTCTACACCATCACAATAAATCCATGTAATATAGTCTACACCATCACAATAAATCCATGTAATATAGTCTACCTACACCATCACAATAAATCCATGTAATATAGTCTACCTACACCATCACAATAAATCCATGTAATATAGTCTACCTACACCATCACAATAAATCCATGTAATATAGTCTACCTACACCATCACAATAAATCCATGTAATATAGTCTACCTACACCATCACAATAAATCCATGTAATATAGTCTACCTACACCATCACAATAAATCCATGTAATATAGTCTACCTACACCATCACAATAAATCCATGTAATATAGTCTACCTACACCATCACAATAAATCCATGTAATATAGTCTACCTACACCATCACAATAAATCCATGTAATATAGTCTACCTACACCATCACAATAAATCCATGTAATATAGTCTACCTACACCATCACAATAAATCCATGTAATATAGTCTACCTACACCATCACAATAAATCCATGTAATATAGTCTACCTACACCTCACAATAAATCCATGTAATATAGTCTACCTACACAATAAATCCATGTAATATAGTCACCATCACAATAAATCCATGTAATATAGTCTACCTACACCATCACAATAAATCCATGTAATATAGTCTACCTACACCATCACAATAAATCCATGTAATATAGTCTACCTACACCATCACAATAAATCCATGTAATATAGTCTACCTACACCATCACAATAAATCCATGTAATATAGTCTACCTACACCATCACAATAAATCCATGTAATATAGTCTACCTACACCATCACAATAAATCCATGTAATATAGTCTACCTACACCATCACAATAAATCCATGTAATATAGTCTACCTACACCATCACAATAAATCCATGTAATATAGTCTACCTACACCATCACAATAAATCCATGTAATATAGTCTACACCATCACAATAAATCCATGTAATATAGTCTACCTACACCATCACAATAAATCCATGTAATATAGTCTACCTACACCATCACAATAAATCCATGTAATATAGTCTACCTACACCATCACAATAAATCCATGTAATATAGTCTACCTACACCATCACAATAAATCCATGTAATATAGTCTACCTACACCATCACAATAAATCCATGTAATATAGTCTACACCATCACAATAAATCCATGTAATATAGTCTACCTACACCATCACAATAAATCCATGTAATATAGTCTACCTACACCATCACAATAAATCCATGTAATATAGTCTACCTACACCATCACAATAAATCCATGTAATATAGTCTACACCCATCACAATAAATCCATGTAATATAGTCTACCTACACCATCACAATAAATCCATGTAATATAGTCTACCTACACCATCACAATAAATCCATGTAATATAGTCTACACCATCACAATAAATCCATGTAATATAGTCTACCTACACCATCACAATAAATCCATGTAATATAGTCTACCTACACCATCACAATAAATCCATGTAATATAGTCTACCTACACCATTACAATAAATCCATGTAATATAGTCTACACCATCACAATAAATCCATGTAATATAGTCTACCTACACCATCACAATAAATCCATGTAATATAGTCTACACCATCACAATAAATCCATGTAATATAGTCTACCTACACCAACACAATAAATCCATGTAATATAGTCTACCTACACCATCACAATAAATCCATGTAATATAGTCTACCTACTATCACAATAAATCCATGTAATATAGTCTACCTACACCATCACAATAAATCCATGTAATATAGTCTACCTACACCATCACAATAAATCCATGTAATATAGTCTACCTACACCATCACAATAAATCCATGTAATATAGTCTACCTACACCATCACAATAAATCCATGTAATATAGTCTACCTACACCATCACAATAAATCCATGTAATATAGTCTACCTACACCATCACAATAAATCCATGTAATATAGTCTAGTCTACCTACACCATCACAATAAATCCATGTAATATAGTCTACCTACACCATTACAATAAATCCATGTAATATAGTCTACACCATCACAATAAATCCATGTAATATAGTCTACCTACACCATCACAATAAATCCATGTAATATAGTCTACCTACACCATCACAATAAATCCATGTAATATAGTCTACACCATCACAATAAATCCATGTAATATAGTCTACCTACACCATCACAATAAATCCATGTAATATAGTCTACCTACACCATCACAATAAATCCATGTAATATAGTCTACCTACACCATCACAATAAATCCATGTAATATAGTCTACCTACACCATCACAATAAATCCATGTAATATAGTCTACACCATCACAATAAATCCATGTAATATAGTCTACCTCACAATAAATCCATGTAATATAGTCTACCTACACAATAAATCCATGTAATATAGTCTACCTACACCATCACAATAAATCCATGTAATATAGTCTACACCATCACAATAAATCCATGTAATATAGTCTACCTACACCATCACAATAAATCCATGTAATATAGTCTACACCATCACAATAAATCCATGTAATATAGTCTACCTACACCATCACAATAAATCCATGTAATATAGTCACACCATCACAATAAATCCATGTAATATAGTCTACCTACACCATCACAATAAATCCATGTAATATAGTCTACCTACACCATCACAATAAATCCATGTAATATAGTCTACCTACAATAAATCCATGTAATATAGTCACAATAAATCCATGTAATATAGTCTACCTACACCATCACAATAAATCCATGTAATATAGTCTACCTACACCATCACAATAAATCCATGTAATATAGTCTACCTACACCATCACAATAAATCCATGTAATATAGTCTACACCATCACAATAAATCCATGTAATATAGTCTACCTACACCATCACAATAAATCCATGTAATATAGTCTACACCCATCACAATAAATCCATGTAATATAGTCTACCTACACCATCACAATAAATCCATGTAATATAGTCTACCTACCATCACAATAAATCCATGTAATATAGTCTACCTACACCATCACAATAAATCCATGTAATATAGTCTACCTACACCATCACAATAAATCCATGTAATATAGTCTACCTACCTACACCATCACAATAAATCCATGTAATAGTCTACCCATCACACCATGTAATATAGTCACACCATCACAATAAATCCATGTAATATAGTCTACCTACACCATCACAATAAATCCATGTAATATAGTCTACCTACACCATCACAATAAATCCATGTAATATAGTCTACACCATCACAATAAATCCATGTAATATAGTCTACCTACACCATCACAATAAATCCATGTAATATAGTCTACACCATCACAATAAATCCATGTAATATAGTCTACCTACACCATCACAATAAATCCATGTAATATAGTCTACCTACACCATCACAATAAATCCATGTAATATAGTCTACACTACAATAAATCCACTACACATCACAATAAATCCATGTAATATAGTCTACCTACACCTTCACAATAAATCCATGTAATATAGTCTACACCATCACAATAAATCCATGTAATATAGTCTACACACCATCACAATAAATCCATGTAATATAGTCTACCTACACCATCACAATAAATCCATATAATATAGTCTACCTACACATCACAATAAATCCATGTAATATAGTCTACCTACACCATCACAATAAATCCATGTAATATAGTCTACCTACACCATTCACAATAAATCCATGTAATATAGTCTACCTACACCATCACAATAAATCCATGTAATATAGTCTACCTACACCATCACAATAAATCCATGTAATATAGTCTACACCATCACAATAAATCCATGTAATATAGTCTACCTACACCATCACAATAAATCCATGTAATATAGTCTGCCTACACCATCACAATAAATCCATGTAATATAGTCTACACACCATCACAATAAATCCATGTAATATAGTCTACACCATCACAATAAATCCATGTAATATAGTCTACCCTACACCATCACAATAAATCCATGTAATATAGTCTACCTACACCATCACAATAAATCCATGTAATATAGTCTACCTACACCTTCACAATAAATCCATGTAATATATAGTCTACCTACACCACCACAATAAATCCATGTAATATAGTCTACCTACACCATCACAATAAATCCATGTAATATAGTCTACACCATCACAATAAATCCATGTAATATAGTCTACCTACACCATCACAATAAATCCATGTAATATAGTCTACCTACCATCACAATAAATCCATGTAATATAGTCTACCTACACCATCACAATAAATCCATGTAATATAGTCTACCTACACCATCACAATAAATCCATGTAATATAGTCTACCTACACCATCACACCATCAATAATAAATCACAATAAATCCATGTAATATAGTCTACCCCTAAATCCACCACCATCACAATAAATCCATGTAATATAGTCTACACCATCACAATAAATCCATGTAATATAGTCTACACAATAAATCCATGTAATATAGTCTACCTACACCATCACAATAAATCCATGTAATATAGTCTACCTACACCTTCACAATAAATCCATGTAATATAGTCTACCTACACCATCACAATAAATCCATGTAATATAGTCTACCTACACCTTCACAATAAATCCATGTAATATAGTCTACCTACACCATCACAATAAATCCATGTAATATAGTCTACCTACACCTTCACAATAAATCCATGTAATATAGTCTACCTACACCATCACAATAAATCCATGTAATATAGTCTACTAAATCCAATAAACCATGGAATATAGTCTACCTACCATCACAATAAATCCATGTAATATAGTCTACCTACACCATCACAATAAATCCATGTAATATAGTCTACCTACACCATCACAATAAATCCATATAATATAGTCTACCTAAGCACCATCACAATAAATCCATGTAATATAGTCTACACCATCACAATAAATCCATGTTATATAGTCTACACCATCACAATAAATCCATGTAATATAGTCTACCTACACCATCACAATAAATCCATGTAATATAGTCTACCTACACCATCACAATAAATCCATGTAATATAGTCTACCTACACCATCACAATAAATCCATGTAATATAGTCTACACACCGTCACAATAAATCCATGTAATATAGTCTACCTACACCATCACAATAAATCCATGTAATATAGTCTACCTACACCATCACAATAAATCCATGTAATATAGTCTACACCATCACAATAAATCCATGTAATATAGTCTACCTACACCATCACAATAAATCCATGTAATATAGTCTACCTACACCATCACAATAAATCCATGTAATATAGTCTACACCATCACAATAAATCCATGTAATATAGTCTACCTACACCATCACAATAAATCCATGTAATATAGTCTACCTACACCATCACAATAAATCCATGTAATATAGTCTACCCATCACAATAAATCCATGTAATTTAGTCAATTAACCATCACAATGAATCCATGTAATATAGTCTACCTACACCATCACAATAAATCCATGTAATATAGTCTACCTACACCATCACAATAAATCCATGTAATATAGTCTACCTACACCTTCACAATAAATCCATGTAATATAGTCTACCTACACCATCACAATAAATCCATGTAATATAGTCTACCTACACCATCACAATAAATCCATGTAATATAGTCTACCTACACTTCACAATAAATCCATGTAATATAGTCTACCTACACCATCACAATAAATCCATGTAATATAGTCTACCTACACCATCACAATAAATCCATGTAATATAGTCTACACCATCACAATAAATCCATGTAATATAGTCTACCTACACCATCACAATAAATCCATGTAATATAGTCTACCTACCATCACAATAAATCCATGTAATATAGTCTACCTACACCTTCACAATAAATCCATGTAATATAGTCTACACACAATAAATCCATATAATATAGTCTACCTACACCATCACAATAAATCCATGTAATATAGTCTACCTACACCATCACAATAAATCCATGTAATATAGTCTACCTACACCATCACAATAAATCCATGTAATATAGTCTACCTACACCATCACAATAAATCCATGTAATATAGTCTACACCATCACAAATCCATGTAATATATTCTACCTACACCATCACAATAAATCCATGTAATATAGTCTACCTACACCATCACAATAAATCCATGTAATATAGTCTACACCATCACAATAAATCCATGTAATATAGTCTACACCATCACAATAAATCCATGTAATATAGTCTACCTACACCATCACAATAAATCCATAATATAGTCTACCTCACACCATCACAATAAATAAATCCATGTAATATAGTCTACACCATCACAATAAATCCATGTAATATAGTCTACCTACACCATCACAATAAATCCATGTAATATAGTCTACTACACCATCACAATAAATCCATGTAATATAGTCTACCTACACCATCACAATAAATCCATGTAATATAGTCTACACCATCACAATAAATCCATGTAATATAGTCTACCTACACCATCACAATAAATCCATGTAATATAGTCTACCTACACCTTCACAATAAATCCATGTAATATAGTCTACACCATCACAATAAATCCATGTAATATGTCTACACCATCACAATAAATCCATGTAATATAGTCTACCTACCTGCCATCACAATAAATCCATGTAATATAGTCTACCTACACCATCACAATAAATCCATGTAATATAGTCTAAGTCACCATCAAATCCATGTAATATAGTCTACCTTCACAATAAATCCATGTAATATAGTCTACCTACACCATCACAATAAATCCATGTAATATAGTCTACCTACACCATCACAATAAATCCATGTAATATAGTCTACCTACACCATCACAATAAATCCATGTAATATAGTCTACCTACACCATCACAATAAATCCATGTCATATAGTCCATTCACAATAAATAATATAGTCTACCTACACCATCACAATAAATCCATGTAATATAGTCTACACCATCACAATAAATCCATGTAATATAGTCTACCTACACCATCACAATAAATCCATAATATAGTCTACCTACATCACAATAAATCCATGTAATATAGTCTACACCATCACAATAAATCCATGTAATATAGTCTACCTACACCATCACAATAAATCCATGTAATATAGTCTACCTACACCATCACAATACATCCATGTAATACAGTCTACACACATCACAATAAATCCATGTAATATAGTCTACACCATCACAATAAATCCATGTAATATAGTCTACCTACACCATCACAATAAATCCATGTAATATAGTACCTACACCATCACAATAAATCCATGTAATAATACAGTCTACCTACACCATCACAATGAATCCATGGAATATAGTCTACACCATCACAATAAATCCATGTAATATAGTCTACACCATCACAATAAATCCATGTAATATAGTCTACCTACACCATCACAATCAATCCATGTAATATAGTCTCCACCCATGTAATATGCCTACACCATCACAATAAATCCATGTAATATAGTCTACCTACACCATCACAATAAATCCATGTAATATAGTCTACACCATCACAATAAATCCATGTAATATAGTCTACCTACACCTCACAATAAATCCACTACCTACACCATCAAATAAATCCATGTAATATAGTCTGCACACCATCACAATAAATCCATATAATATAGTCACCTACACCTTCACAATAAATCCATGTAATATAGTCTACCTACACCATCACAATAAATCCATGTAATATAGTCTACCTACACCATCACAATAAATCCATGTAATATAGTCTACACCCCTTCACAATAAATCCATATAATATAGTCTACCTACACCATCACAATAAATCCATGTAATATAGTCTACCTACACCATCACAATAAATCCATGTAATATAGTCTACCTACACCATCACAATAAATCCATGTAATATAGTCTACACCATCACAATAAATCCATGTAATATAGTCTACCTACACCATCACAATAAATCCATGTAATATAGTCTACACCCTTCACAATAAATCCATGTAATATAGTCTACACCCATCACAATAAATCCATAGTCTACCTACACCATCACAATAAATCCATGTAATATAGTCTACCTACACCATCACAATAAATCCATGTAATATAGTCTACCTACACCATCACAATAAATCCATGTAATATAGTCTACACCATACACCATCACAATAACCATCACAATAAATCCATGTAATATAGTCTACCTACACCTTCACAATAAATCCACATGAAGAGTAGTCTACACCTTCACAATAAATCCATGTAATATAGTCTACCTACACCATCACAATAAATCCATGTAATATAGTCTACACCATCACAATAAATCCATGTAATATATTCACCATCACAATAAATCCATGTAATATAGTCTACCTACACTATCACAATAAATTCATGTAATATAGTTCATACCATCACAATAAATCCATGTAATTTAGTCTACACCATCACAATGAATCCATGTAATATAGGCTCACCACACCATCACAATAAATCCATGTAATATAGTCTACACCATCACAATAAATCCATGTAATATAGTCTACACCTTCACAATAAATCCATGTAATATAGTCTACCTACACCTCTTCACAATAAATCCATGTAATATAGTCTACACCTTCACAATAAACTATGTAATATAGTCTACACCTTCACAACAAATCCATGTAATATAGTCTACACCATCACAATAAATCCATGTAATATAGTCTACACCATCACAATAAATCTCATGTAATATAGTCTACACCATCACAATAAATCCATGTAATATAGTCTACACCATCACAATAAATCCATGTAATATAGTCTACACCTTCACAATAAATCCATGTAATATAAACTACACCATCACAATAAATCCATGTAATATAGTCACCTACACTATCACAATAAATCCATGTAATATACTCTACACCATCACAATAAATCCATGTAATATAGCCTACCTACACCATCACAATAAATCCATGTAATATAGTCTACACCATCACAATAAATCCATGTAATATAGTCTACACCATCACAATAAATCCATGTAATATAGTCTACCTACACCTTCACAATAAATCCATGTAATATAGTCTACACCATCACAATAAATCCATGTAATATAGTCTACACCATCACAATAAATCCATGTAATATAGTCTACACCATCACAATAAATCCATGTAATATAGTCTACCTACACCATCACAATAAATCCATGTAATATAGTCTACACCATCACAATAAATCCATGTAATATAGTCTACCTACACCATCACAATAAATCCATGTAATATAGTCTACCTACACCTTCACAATAAATCCATGTAATATAGTCTACACCTTCACAATAAATCCATGTAATATAGTCTACACCATCACAATAAATCCATGTAATATAGTCTACCTACACCTCCACAATAAATCCATGTAATATAGTCTACACCATCACAATAAATCCATGTAATATAGTCTACCTACACCATCACAATAAATCCATGTAATATAGTCTACACCATCACAATAAATCCATGTAATATAGTCTACACCATCACAATAAATCCATGTAATATAGTCTACACCATCACAATAAATCCATGTAATATAGTCTACACCTTCACAATAAATCCATGTAATATAGTCTACCTACACCTTCACAATAAATCCATGTAATATAGTCTACACCTTCACAATAAATCCATGTAATATAGTCTACACCTTCACAATAAATCCATGTAATATAGTCTAACTACACCATCACAATAAATCCATGTAATATAGTCTACACCATCACAATAAATCCATGTAATATAGTCTACCAACACCATCACAATAAATCCATGTAATATAGTCTACACCATCACAATAAATCCATGTAATATAGTCTACCTACACCATCACAATAAATCCATGTAATATACTCTACACCATCACAATAAATCCATGTAATATAGTCTACCTACACCATCACAATAAATCCATGTAATATAGTCTACACCATCACAATAAATCCATGTAATATAGTCTACACCTTCACAATAAATCCATGTAATATAGTCTACCTACACCTTCACAATAAATCCATGTAATATAGTCTACACCATCACAATAAATCAATGTAATATAGTCTACACCATCACAATAAATCCATGTAATATAGTCTACACCATCACAATAAATCCATGTAATATAGTCTACCTACACCATCACAATAAATCCATGTAATATAGTCTACACCATCACAATAAATCCATGTAATATAGTCTACCTACACCATCACAATAAATCCATGTAATATAGTCTACCTACACCTTCACAATAAATCCATGTAATATAGTCTACACCTTCACAATAAATCCATGTAATATAGTCTACACCATCACAATAAATCCATGTAATATAGTCTACCTACACCTCCACAATAAATCCATGTAATATAGTCTACACCTTCACAATAAATCCATGTAATATAGTCTACCTACACCATCACAATAAATCCATGTAATATAGTCTACACCATCACAATAAATCCATGTAATATAGTCTACACCATCACAATAAATCCATGTAATATAGTCTACCTACACCTTCACAATAAATCCATGTAATATAGTCTACACCTTCACAATAAATCCATGTAATATAGTCTACCTACACCATCACAATAAATCCATGTAATATAGTCTACACCATCACAATAAATCCATGTAATATAGTCTACACCATCACAATAAATCCATGTAATATAGTCTACCTACACCATCACAATAAATCCATGTAATATAGTCTACACCATCACAATAAATCCATGTAATTTAGTCTACACCATCACAATGAATCCATGTAATATAGTCTACCTACACCATCACAATAAATCCATGTAATATAGTCTACACCATCACAATAAATCCATGTAATATAGTCTACACCTTCACAATAAATCCATACAATATGTGATCTACCCCTACATCAATGAAATCCATGTAATGTAGTCTACATATCACAATAAATCCATGTATTATAGTCTACACCATCACAATAAATCCATGTAATATAGTCTACCTACACCTTCACAATAAATCCATGTAATATAGTCTACACCTATCACAATAAATCCATGTAATATAGTCTACCTACAACATCACAATAAATCCATGTAATATAGTCTACCTACACCATCACAATAAATCCATGTAATATAGTCTACACCTTCACAATAAATCCATGTAATATAGTCTACACCATCACAATAAATCCATGTAATTTAGTCTACACCATCACAATGAATCCATGTAATATAGTCTACCTACACCATCACAATACATCCATGTAATATAGTCTACACCATCACAATGAATCCATGTAATAAAGTCTACACCATCACAATAAATCCATGTAATTTAGTCTACACCATCACAATAAATCCATGCAATATAGTCTACACCATCACAATAAACCATGTAATACAGTCTACTCTACACCATCACAATGAATCCATGGAATATAGTCTACACCATCACAATAAACCACGTACATGATAGGCTCCACCATCACAATAATCCATGAGTAATACAGTTCCTACACCTTCACAATCAATCCATGTAATATAGTCTACCAACACCATCACAATAAATCCATGTAATAGTCTACACCATCACAATAAATCCATGTAATATAGTCTACACCATCACAATAAATCCATGCAATATAGTCTACACCTTCACAATAAATCCATGTAATATAGTCTACCTACATCACAATAAATCCATGTAATATACCTACACCATCACAATAAATCCATGTAATATAGTCTACCTACACCATCACAATAAATCCATGTAATATAGTCTACACCATCACAATAAATCCATGTAATATAGTCTACCTACACCATCACAATGAATCCATGTAATATAGTCTACCTACACCTTTCACAATAAATCCATGTAATATAGTCTACACCTTCACAATAAATCCATGTAATATAGTCTACCCACACCTCCACAATAAATCCATGTAATATAGTCACAATAAATCCATACACCTCACACAAATAAATCCATGTAATATAGTCTACACCATCACAATAAATCCATGTAATATAGTCTGCCTACACCATCACAATAAATCCATGTAATATAATTCACTCACACCTTCACAATAAATCCATGTAATATAGTCTACACCATCACAATAAATCCATGTAATATAGTCTACCTACACCTTCACAATAAATCCATGTAATATAGTCTACACCTTCTACACCATCACAATCCATGTAATATAGTCTACCTACACCATCACAATAAATCCATGTAATATAGTCTACCTTCACAATAAATCCATGTAATTTAGTCTACACCATCACAATGAATCCATGCACTACCTACCCATCACAATAAATCCATGTAATATAGCTCTCACAATAAATCCATCTACACCTTCACAATAAATCCATGTAATATAGTCTACCTACACCATCACAATAAATCCATGTAATATAGTCTACACCTTCACAATAAATCCATGTAATATAGTCTACACACTTCACAATAAAATCCATGTAATTATGGTCTACCTACACCTTCACAATAAATCCATGTAATATAGCTCACACCATCACAATAAATCCATGTAATATAGTCTACACCATCACAATAAATCCATGTAATATAGTCTACCTACACCTCACAATAAATCCATGTAATATAGTCTACACCTTCACAATAAATCCATGTAATATAGTCTACCTACACCATCACAATAAATCCATGTAATATAGTCTACACCATCACAATAAATCCATGTAATATAGTCTACACCATCACAATAAATCCATGTAATATAGTCTACCTACACCTTCACAATATAAATCCATGTAATATAGTCTACACCTTCACAATAAATCCATGTAATATATAGTCTACCTACACCATCACAATAAATCCCATGTAATATAGTCTACACCATCACAATAAATCCATGTAATATAGTCTACACCATCACAATAAATCCATGTAATATAGTCTACTACACCATCACAATAAATCCATGTAATATAGTCTACACCATCACAATAAATCCATGTAATTTAGTCTACACCATCACAATGAATCCATGTAATATAGTCTACCTACACCATCACAATAAATCCATGTAATATAGTCTACACCATCACAATAAATCCATGTAATATAGTCTACACTTCACAATAAATTCATGTAATATAGTCTACCTACACCTTCACAATAAATCCATGTAATATAGTCTACACCTTCACAATAAATCCATGTAATATAGTCTACACCTTCACAATAAATCCATGTAATATAGTTCACCTACACCATCACAATAAAATCCATGTAATATAAAGTTCACACCATCACAATAAACAATCCATGTAATATAGTCTACACCATCACAATAAATCCATGTAATATAGTTCACCACACCATCACAATAACCCCATGTAATATAGTCTACACCTTCACAATAAATTCATGTAATATAGTCTACACCATCACAATAAATCCATGTAATATAGTCTACCTACACCATCACAATAAATCCATGTAATATAGTCTACACCATCACAATAAATCCATGTAATATAGTCTACACCATCACAATAAATCCATGTAATATAGTCTACACCATCACAATAAATCCATGTAATATAGTCTACCTACACCATCACAATAAATCCATGTAATATAGTCTACACCATCACAATAAATCCATGTAATATAGTCTACACCATCACAATAAATCCATGTAATATAGTCTACACCATCACAATAAATCCATGTAATATAGTCTACCTACACCATCACAATAAATCCATGTAATATAGTCTACACCATCACAATAAATCCATGTAATATAGTCTACCTACACCATCACAATAAATCCATGTAATATAGTCTACCTACACCATCACAATAAATCCATGTAATATAGTCTACACCATCACAATAAATCCATGTAATATAGTCTACACCATCACAATAAATCCATGTAATATAGTCTACCTACACCTCCACAATAAATCCATGTAATATAGTCTACACCTTCACAATAAATCCATGTAATATAGTCTACCTACACCATCACAATAAATCCATGTAATATAGTCTACACCATCACAATAAATCCATGTAATATAGTCTACACCATCACAATAAATCCATGTAATATAGTCTACCTACACCTTCACAATAAATCCATGTAATATAGTCTACACCTTCACAATAAATCCATGTAATATAGTCTACCTACACCATCACAATAAATCCATGTAATATAGTCTACACCATCACAATAAATCCATGTAATATAGTCTACACCATCACAATAAATCCATGTAATATAGTCTACCTACACCATCACAATAAATCCATGTAATATAGTCTACACCATCACAATAAATCCATGTAATTTAGTCTACACCATCACAATGAATCCATGTAATATAGTCTACCTACACCATCACAATAAATCCATGTAATATAGTCTACACCATCACAATAAATCCATGTAATATAGTCTACACCTTCACAATAAATCCATGTAATATAGTCTACCTACACCTTCACAATAAATCCATGTAATATAGTCTACACCTTCACAATAAATCCATGTAATATAGTCTACACCTTCACAATAAATCCATGTAATATAGTCTACCTACACCATCACAATAAATCCATGTAATATAGTCTACACCATCACAATAAATCCATGTAATATAGTCTACACCATCACAATAAATCCATGTAATATAGTCTACCTACACCATCACAATAAATCCATGTAATATAGTCTACACCTTCACAATAAATCCATGTAATATAGTCTACCTACACCATCACAATAAATCCATGTAATATAGTCTACACCATCACAATAAATCCATGTAATATAGTCTACACCATCACAATAAATCCATGTAATATAGTCTACACCATCACAATAAATCCATGTAATATAGTCTACCAACACCATCACAATAAATCCATGTAATATAGTCTACACCATCACAATAAATCCATGTAATATAGTCTACACCTTCACAATAAATCCATGTAATATAGTCTACACCACCACAATAAATCCATGTAATATAGTCTACCTACACCACCACAATAAATCCATGTAATATAGTCTACAGTACCACAATAAATCCATGTAATACAGTCTGCAGCACCACAATAAATCCATGTAATATAGTCTACACCACCACAATAAATCCATGTAATATAGTCTACACCTTCACAATAAATCCATGTAATATAGTCTACCTACACCATCACAATAAATCCATGTAATATAGTCTACACCACCACAATAAATCCATGTAATACAGCCTGCAGCACCACAATAAATCCATGTAATATAGTCTACACCATCACAATAAATCCATGTAATATAGTCTACCTACACCATCACAATAAATCCATGTAATATAGTCTACACCACCACAATAAATCCATGTAATACAGCCTGCAGCACCACAATAAATCCATGTAATATAGTCTACACCATCACAATAAATCCATGTAATATAGTCTACACACCACAATAAATCCATGTAATATAGTCTACACACCTCACAATAAATCCATGTAATATAGTCTACCTACACCATCACAATAAATCCATGTAATATAGTCTACACCTTCACAATAAATCCATGTAATATAGTCTACACCATCACAATAAATCCATGTAATATAGTCTACCTACACCATCACAATAAATCCATGTAATATAGTCTACACCATCACAATAAATCCATGTAATATAGTCTACCTACACCATCACAATAAATCCATGTAATATAGTCTTCATCACAATAAATCCATGTAATATAGTCTACACCATCACAATAAATCCATGTAATATAGCATACCTACACCTTCACAATAAATCCATGTAATATAGTCTACACCTTCACAATAAATCCATGTAATATAGTCTACCCTACACCATCACAATAAATCCATAATATAGTCTACACCTTCACAATAAATCAATGTAATATAGTCTACACCATCACAATAAATCCATGTAATATAGTCTACACCATCACAATAAATCCATGTAATATAGTCTACACCATCACAATAAATCCATGTAATATAGTCTACCTACACCATCACAATAAATCCATGTAATATAGTCTACCTACACCATCACAATAAATCCATGTAATATAGTCTACCCACACCATCACAATAAATCCATGTAATATAGTCTACACCATCACAATAAAATCCATGTAATATAGTCTACACCTTCACAATAAATCCATGTAATATAGTCTACCTACACCATCACAATAAATCCATGTAATATAGTCTACACCATCACAATAAATCCATGTAATTTAGTCTACACCATCACAATAAATCCATGTAATATAGTCTACACCATCACAATAAATCCATGTAATATAGTCTACACCATCACAATAGCCCATGTAATATAGTCTACACCTTCACCAATAAATCCATGTAATATAGTCTACACCATCACAATAAATCCATGTAATATAGTCTACACCTTCACAATAAATCCATGTAATATAGTCTACACCATCACAATAAATCCATGTCAAGGCCCCACACCATCACAATAAATCCATGTAATACCTCTGACCCCTCACAATAAATCTTGATTTAATATAGAACCGACCCGCACCATCACAATAAATCCATGTAATCTTTTACACGCATCACAATAAATCCATGTAATATAGTCGGTGGCCTTCACAATAAATCCATGTAATATAGTCTACAGCAGTTGTCACAATAAATCCATGTAATATAAACTCAGATACAATCAAATCAAAACGGAAGGTGGACACTGAGAACCGGGGGTTTCAAACAAGGTGGGATCCATGTAATTGTTCACGGGTCACAATAAATCTTCTGTAGAAAGTAGTCTACCCACACTGAACAATAAATCCATGTAATTATGAGTCTACACCACGCACAAAAACCATGAATATGGACATGGAACACCATCACAAAAATCAGAGGGAATATAGTCTACCTACACCTTCTCGACAAATCTCTGTAATATAAAGCCACCTTCACAAGGCATCTGCATGTCAAGGCCAGTTTTATTTGGCAATAAATCCATGTAAATAGCCCGGCCATTTACGGACTTTCATCAAAAACTGCATGATTAAAGTTTGTGACACCTTTGCACAATAAATCCATCTTTTTAATATAGTCTACCTACACCATTGCACAATAAATCCATGTAATATAGTCTACAATCTCACAATAAAGCCATGTAAATATAGTCTACACCATCACAATAAATCCATGTAATATAGTCTACCCACACCTTCACATTAAATCCATGTAATATAGTTCCGCGGACTCCAGCCCAATAAGATCCATGTAATATAATCTACCTACACCATCACAATAAATCCATGTAATTGTATGACACCATCACAATAAATCCATGTAAATGAGATGGAGCTGCCATCACAAAAACTCGTGGGTTTGTCTACCCACACCATCACAATAAACTACACCTGCACCATGTGTAAATCCATGTAATTTAGTGGTGGCACCATCACAATGAATCCATGTAATATAGTCTACCTGGACCATCACAATAAATCATGTAATATAGTCATACACTCATCACAATAAATCCATGTAATAAACACCTTGAAAATGGAGCATGTAATATAGCATCATCACCTTCAATTAAATCAGAGCCAATAGGTTTGAATCACCGCACAATAAATCCATGCAATATAGTCTAGACATATGTCAGAGTTAGAATCCGGCCCACGGAGCATGGTGATCTTGATTTATTATTAGAACTGCCCGCAGACCGCAGCAGAGTGCGGCAGCCACAGATCTTTTACACGCACCAGGGAATTTCCCACAATGCAACGGTGACGTGCAAAGCATGTTCATTTCAGATATTTATTACTGTTCTTGTCAGCATCACAGGAAAGACACAGATACACAACTGGCAAAACGGGACAGGTGGAAATGTTTCAAGGTGGGAGTGTGAAATGGTAGCTGGAAACCTGTGTGACTTCTGTGTGGAGAGTGTGGCGGTACTGAAAGAGTATAATGAGACTTGCATTATGAAACGAAACAGGGTCGGACAAAAACATCTCTGATATGTAAGGGCTACAAAAAGGCAGAGGGGAATTAAAACGAGGCCTCAAACTCTGTGGGAGAGGCTCTGATGCGGAAATCAAAAGGCCAGGTTTGAGCCAGTTTTATTTTGGCAGACTGCCAGACCCGGCCATTTAAAGGAGGGGATTTCTCAAAAACTGCAGTGCGTTCCCGAAGCGCCCAGAAAAAAAAAGCAACTCTTTTAAATGTGAGGTATGCCATTGCCGAGAGAGTGACTTTCAGTTGTCCATCAATCTAAAAGAGCAGCTTGTGAAAAAGGGAAAAGATTTCATTGCATATTCCTTTGGCTGTGGATGAGTAACTGCATTACTGCTCAGTTGTCAATTTTCATCCGCCGGACCCATTTGCTGTTTTTGGCTTTACGTGGAATGGCACTCTAATGGGTATGATTTGTATGAAGAGGTGCCTCCAAATGGAGGGAGCTGCCTGATTGACCTCCAATGCAACCTGCGATGCACTGAGGGTGGCAAATATGGGAAAAGATGTAAGAGGAAAACGCGGAGCTGACAGCTTATCATTGTATCATACACCAGGAAGCAATAAAGCCCCAAATGGAGCTGCGCATCATCACGCTGCTCAGTTAACTTTATCAGAGCCAAAGGTTTGAATCAGCCGCATACAAGGCATTTCAACTGTTTTCTTTGATGATTTGCCTTATCAAAACAGAGGTCATGGCTAAGCCAGGGAAAGGTGCTTCAAAAGACTGCTGAACACCTCCAGATTTGTTCTGAGGATTTCCTCAGCAACACAACTCCGAGACGAAATGTTTCTGTGTGAAATGGCTTTTCTGTGGGACATTACGAGTCATCTGAATGCCCTCAGCTGCAGATCGGGATTGTGTCATCTCTGATATGTACAGTACAGTACATTTAAACCAAACCGATCACATATTTGCGGAAAGAAATTTACTCAGTTCAAGCTTAAAAAAGAGAAGCTTACCAGTTTAATATTTGTTTTCACTGCATGATTTGCTGACTTTGAAGCACAAAAGCAGGTTGAACTTGATTAATGATTTTTGACAAAGCTCATTTAAACCTCCAAATGGGAGTTTCAATCCAATTATATTTAAAAATATTTCAGTTGGTGGATGAGTTCGAAAATGCCCCAGCTTGCTATTATTGTTTTGTTTGGTAAATTTAGCCAACTGTTTTCTTTGATGAACTTGAACAAAACATCACAAAATATAGGCTGAACACCTCCACTCAATGGATTTCCTCAGCTCAGAGCCTTACCTAACATTGATGAATACGGTTTCTTTCAAGTTTAACTGTTCATGTGAACATTACTGTGCAATATATAAACTCAAATTCAAGTGTTAAAGTTTAATATTTGTTTTCACTGCATGTTACTTTTACCTAAACAAAGTGTTGTTTTTGGAGAAAATTTTTGCACTTTATTTTATTGTATTTCAATAATTATATAAAAATATTTCAGTTGAGTAGGTTTTTGCAGTATTGTTCCAAGTTAGGTTCACTTTGACTAAAATATATAGGCTACGTCATTTAAAATTTAATGTTCATGTTATGGGGGATTTTTATATTTTGTCGAACTGAAAATTAAAGATTACTGACAGAGCCATGTAGCTATTGCTTTATTTATCTGATCATATTGGAATATATTGTTAGGTTTTCAGTAGGTTCACACCTGGTTCACTAGACTATACCATCAAAAAAATTTCAATGAACATATAGTCTGCACCGGTCACAATAAATCCATCCGTAATATAGTCTACCTACCATCACAATAAATCCATGTAATATAGTCTACACCTTCACAATAAATCCATGTAATATAGTCTACCTACACTTCACAATAAATCCATGTAATATAGTCTACACACTTCACAATAAATCCATGTAATATAGTCTACACCTTCACAATAAATCCATGTAATATAGTCTACCTACACCATCACAATAAATCCATGTAATATAGTCTACACCATCACAATAAATCCATGTAATATAGTCTACACCATCACAATAAATCCATGTAATATAGTCTACACCATCACAATAAATCCATATAATATAGTCTACACCATCACAATAAATCCATGTAATATAGTCTACACCTGTAAATCCATGTAATATAGTCTACCACACCATCACAATAAATCCATGCAATATAGTCTACACCATCACAACAAATCCATGTAATATAGCTCCACCATCACTCCATGTAATATAGTCTACACCATCACAATAAATCCATGTAATATAGTCTGCACCATCACAATAAATCCATGTAATAGTCTCCACACCATCACTCTGTAATGTAGTCTACACCATCACAATAAATCCATGTAATATAGTCTACAATCATCACCCCATATATAGTCTACACCATCACAATAAATCCATGTAATATAGTCTGTATATAGCCTCCCACATTGACTATTGACTCTGCACCATAACACCCTGTATAGCCTCCACATTGACTCTGTACAGTAATACCCTGTATATAGCCTCCACATTGACTCTGTACCATAATACCCTGTATATAGCTTCCACATTGACTCTGTACCGTAACACTCTGTATATAGCCTCCACATTTACTCTGTACCGCTACCCCCCTGTATATAGTCTCCACATTGACTCTGTACCGGTACCCCCTGTATATAGCCTCCACATTGACTCTGCATCGTAATACCCTGTATATAGCCTCCACATTGACTCTGCATCGTAATACCCTGTATATAGCCTCCACATTGACTCTGCATCGTAATACCCTGTATATAGCCTCCACACTGACGCTGTACTGTAACATCCTGTATATATCCTCCACATTGACTCTGCACCGTAATACCCTGTATATAGCCTTCACACTGACTCTGTACCGTATGTGGAATTACTTCCCTCAGCAACAAGCTGTTTTTACCCACGCTGACTGGATGTTTTTTGTGTGTCATACCGTTCTAGGTAAACTCAGGAGGCCGTTTCTGATGATCATAATACGATCAAAGTCACTTTGGATCCATACCATTCTCATTGTCACTTAGGATCCATACCATTCTCATAGTCACTTAGGATCCATACCATTCTCATAGTCACTTAGGATCCATACCATTCTCATAGTCACTTAGGATCCATACCATTCTCATAGTCAATTAGGATCCATACCATTCTCATAGTCACTTAGGATCCATTCTCATAGTCACTTAGGATCCATACCATTCTCATAGTCACTTAGGATCCATTCTCATAGTCACTTTGGATCCATACCATTCTCATAGTCACTTAGATCCATACCATTCTCATAGTCAATTAGGATCCATACCATTCTCATAGTCACTTAGGATCCATACCATTCTCATAGTCACTTAGGATCCATACCATTCTCATAGTCACTAGGATCCATACCATTCTCATAGTCACTTAGGATCCATACCATTCTCATAGTCACTTGGGATCCATACCATTCTCATAGTCACTTTAGGATCCATACCATTCTCATAGTCAATTAGGATCCATACCATTCTCATAGTCACTTAGATCCATACCATTCTCAGTCACTTAGGATCCATACCATTCTCATAGTCAATTAGGATCCATACCATTCTCATTGTCACTTAGGATTCATACCATTCTCATAGTCACTTAGGATCCATACCATTCTCATAGTCACTTAGGATCCATACCATTCTCATAGTCACTAGGATCCATACCATTCTCATTGTCACTTAGGATTCATACCATTCTCATAGTCACTTAGGATCCATACCATTCTCATAGTCACCTAGGATCCATTCTCATAGTCACTTAGATCCATACCATTCTCATAGTCACTTTAGGATCCATACCATTCTCATAGTCACTTAGGATCCATTCTCATAGTCACTTAGGATCCATACCATTCTCATAGTCACTTAGGATCCATACCATTCTCATAGTCACTGGTTTTTCCCATTGAACTCCAATCGAACATTAACTGAATGCCTTGATGCCTGCCTAGGATCCATTCTCACGTGAGTCACTTCTGTCGGAGGATCCATAACATTCTCCAATAATAAATAATAATAAACCCTGAGTTTATATTTCCTGAACAGGGGGAGAGGTGTACCTAATAAACTGGACCCTGGTTTATATTCCTGAACGGGAGAGGTAATAAATAATAAATAATAAACTGGACCCTCTGAGTTTATATTCCTGAACAGAGGTAATAAATAATAAATAATAATAAACTGGACCCTGAGTTTATATTCCTGAACAGGGAGAGGTAATAAATAATAAATAATAATAAACTGGACCCTGCTTTATATTCCTGAACGGGGAGAGGTAATAATAAATAACTCACTGAGTCTGTCGGGAAATAAATAATAAATAATAATAAACTGGACCCTGAGTTTATATTCCTGAACGGGGAGAGGTAATAAATAATAAATAATAATAAACTGGACCCTGAGTTTATATTCCTGAACGGGGAGAGGTAATAAATAATAAATAATAATAAACTGGACCCTGAGTTTATATTCCTGAACGGGGAGAGGTAATAAATAATAAATAATAATAAACTGGACCCTGAGTTTATATTCCTGAACGGGGAGAGGTAATAAATAATAAATAATAATAAACTGGACCCTGAGTTTATATTCCTGAACGGGGAGAGGTGTACCTAATAAACTGAGTGTAAGTACGTAAGATTGTGACATATTTTTAGTATCACGCATAACTTAATTAACAGTAATCGCAAAACATTCACACTGTCTGCCTTTAAAATCCCAATGTATCATTACAATGAGTAATTCTATTGTTAATGTAGATAAATCTGTCTGGAATTAACACTGACAAATTAATAACAGAATCATTCATTCATTCATTCACAACACACGTGACATACGTACGCACGCACGCACGCACGCACGCACGCACGCACACACACACACACACACACACACACACACACACACACACACAGAAACACACACACACACACACACACACACACACACACACACACACACACACACACACAAGTGCATGAACACACACCACAGACACACACACACACACACCACAGACACACACACACACACACACACACACACACACACGCACACACACACACGCACACACACACACACACACTACTACACACACACACACACACACACACACACGCCAATTAAAATGGGTTATGAAAAGGTGTGTGTCCAAGGATCTGACAGGCATGTTAGTACGTCTCAAATGCTACATTTAAATAACTGAACAGCATGAGAGCTTTCCCAAATGCATGGAATCATCATGATACACCTCCCATCTCTTTAACTCTCTATGCCTCCTGTCCCTACAGCCCTATATCTCTCCGTTCCTCTGTCACAGTGGCATGTCATGCCTGAGAAGGTTAAGAGACAACAGGAGATTAGAGAGGGAAGGTAAAGACAGGACAGGATATGAGAGAGGGCAGGAGATCAGAGAGGACAGGAGATGAGAGAGGACAGGTAAAGAGAGGACAGGAGATGAGAGAGGACAGGAAATGGGAGAGGACAGGAGATGAGAGAGGACAGGAGATGAGAGAGGACAGGTGATGAGAGAAGACAGGAGATGAGAGAGGGAAGGTAAAGACGGGACAGGAGCTGAGAGAGGACAGGACATGAGAGAGGGAAGGCAGAGAGGACATGAGATGAGAGAGGACAGGTAAAGAGAGGACAGGAGATGGGAGAGGACAGGAGATGAGAGAGGAAAGGAGATGAGAGAGAGAGAAGGTAGAGAGGACAGGAGATGAGAGAGAGAGAAGGTAGAGAGGACAGGAGATGAGAGAGAGAGAAGGTAGAGAGGACAGGAGATGAGAGAGGACAGGAGATGAGAGAGGACAGGAGATGAGAGAGGAGAGGAGATGAGAGAGAGAGAAGGTAGACAGGACAGGAGATGGGAGAGGACAGGAGATGAGAGAGGACAGGATATGAGAGAGGACAGGTGATGAGAGAAGACAGGAGATGAGAGAGGGAAGGTAAAGACAGGACAGGAGCTGAGAGAGGACAGGAGATGAGAGAGGGAAGGTAAAGACAGGACAAGAGATGAGAGAGGGAAGGTAGAGAGGACAGGAGATGAGAGAGAGAGAAGGTAGAGAGGACAGGAGATGAGAGAGAGAAGGTAGAGAGGACAGGAGATGAGAGAGTGAAGGTAAAGAGGACAGGAGATGAGAGAGGACAGGAGATGAGAGAGGACAGGAGATGAGAGAGGACAGGAGATGAGAGAGGACAGGAGAAGAGAGAGGACAGGAGATGAGAGAGGACAGGTGAAGAGAGAGGGAAGGTAGAGAGAGGACAGGAGATGAGAAAGGGAAGGTAGAGAGACAGGAGATGAGAGGGGGAAGGTAGGGACAGGACATGGAGATGAGATAGGTAGGGAGGGCTAGGAGATGAGAGAGGGACAGGTAGAGAGGGACAGAAGATGAGAGAGATAGAGAGGGAAGGTAAAGAGAGGAAGGTAGAGAGGACAGAGATGAGAGAGGACAGGAGAGAGGACAGGGAAGGGAGAGGACAGGAGATGAGAGAGGACAGAGAGACAAGATAGGGGAAGGTAGTGAGGACTGGAGATGAGAGAGGTCAGGATGAAAGAGGTAGACAGGAGATGAGAGGGGAAGCAATAGAAGGACTGGAGATGAGAGAGGACAAGGAGATGAGAGAGGGACAGGTAGAGAGAGGACAGGAGATAGAGGGAAAGGCAAAGACAGGACAGGAGATGAGAGAGACAGGAGATGAGAGGACGGTAGAGAGGGACAGGAGATGAGAGAGGGAAGGTAGAAGGACAGAGGGAGATAGAGAGGACAGTAAAAAGAGGACAGGAGATGAGAGAGGGAGGTAGAGAGAGGACAGGAGATGAGAGAGGGACGGTAGAGAGAGGACAGGAGATGAGAGAGGGAAGGCAAAGACAGGACAGGAGATGAGAGAGGACAGGAAATGAGAGAGGGACGGTAGAGAGAGGACAGGAGATGAGAGAGGGAAGGTAGAGAGAGGACAGGAGATGAGAGAGGGAAGGTAGAGAGGACAGGAGATGAGAGAGGGAAGGTAGGGAGGACAGGAGATGAGAGAGGGACGGTAAAGAGAGGACAGGAGATGAGAGAGGGAAGGTAGAGAGAGGACAGGAGATGAGAGAGGGAAGGTAGAGAGGACAGGAGATGAGAGAGGGAAGGTGAGGGAGGACAGGAGAAGAGAGAGGGAAGGTAGAGAGGACAGGATATGAGAGAGGACAGGAGATGAGAGAGGGAAGGTAGAGAGGACAGGAGATGAGAGGACAGGAGATGAGAGAGGACAGGAGATGAGAGAGGGAAGGAAATAGAGGACAAGGAGATACAGAGGAAGGTAGAGAGGACAAGAAAGAGAGAGAGAGAAGATAGAAAGGACATCGATGAGATAGAAGGAAGGTAGAAGGACAGGAGACGAGAGAGGGAGGACAGAACAGGACAGGAGATTTATATAGGACATGAGATGAGAGAGGGAAGGCAAAGACAGGACAGGAGATGAGAGGGGAGGACAGGAGATGAGAGAGGAAGGTAGAGGACAGAGATGAAAGATAAGGTAGAAAGGACAGGAGATAGAGAGGGAAGGTGGAGAGGACAGGATATGAGAGAGGGATGGTAGAGAGGACAGGAGATGAGAGACGGAAGGTAAAGAGAAGATGAGAGAGGACAGGAGATTAGAGAGGGAAGGTAAAGAGAGGACAGGAGATGAGAGAGAAGGTAAAGAGAAGACAGGAGACAGACAGGAAAGTAAAGAGAGGAAAGTATATGAGAGGAAAGGAGATGAGAGAGGAAGGTAAAGAGAATACAGAAGATGAGAGAGGGACAGGAGATTAGAGAGGAAGGTAAAGAGATGACAGGAGATGAGAAGAAAGGGAAGGTAGACGGACAAGGAGATAAGAGGGGAAAGGTAGTGAGGACAGGAGATGAGAGAGGTCCAGAGACGAGAGAGGGAGCAGAGAAGGACAGAGACAGAGAGGACAGGAGACGAGAGGAGGAAGAGTAGATGGACAGGAGATAAGAGAGGGAAGGTAGAGAAGGGACAAGGAGATAGAGGGAAGGTAAGGAGAGGACAGATGAGAGAGAGAAAGGTAGAGAGAGGGACAGAGACAGAGAGGAGGTAAAGAGAACAGGAGATGAGAGAGAAGGTAAAAGAGGACAGGAGACGAGAGAGGAGAAAGTAAAGAGAGGAAAGTAGATGGAGAGGGACAGGAGATGAGAGGGACAGGAGATTAGAGAGGAAGGTAAAGAGACGACAGGAGATGGGAGGACAGGAGATGAGACAACAGGAGATGAGAGAGGGAAGGTAGAGAGGGACAGGAGATGAGAGAGGGAAGGTAGAGAGGACAGGAGATGAGAGAGGGAAGGTAGAGAGGACAGAGGAGAGAGGGAAGAAAGGACAGAGAATGAAGAAGGTAGAGTAGTGAGACAAGAGATAGAAGAAGATCCCATAGAATTAGAGGAAAAGTAAAGAAGACAAGGGAAGATAGAAAGGAAAAGATGAGGAGACAAGAAACGAGGAAGGTAAAAGAGAACAGGAGATGAGAGGGAGTAAGAGGACAGGAGACAGAGAGAGGAAAGTAAAGAGAGAGAAAGGAGATGAGAGAGGACAGAGGAGATAGAGGAAGGTAAAGAGAGAGAATGAAAATAGAGAGAGGACAGGAGATTAGAGAAGGGAAGGTAAAGAGACGACAGGAGATGGGAGAGGGACAGGAGGAGATATGAGAGACAACAGGAGATGAGAGCAGGAAGGTAGAGAAGGACAGGAGATGAGAGCGGGAAGGTCATACTTAACGCGACACCATGTCTACACACACCACACTATTATTGATAAAACATATTTATCATGACATTTACATATAATGGCATATTAATTTGTCTACATACATTAATTTGCCATACTCATAGACACACACTATATGGCACAAATGATAACATCACAACATCCATATTTAATGCTTACACTATTTAAACACAGCATATTTACCGGCGACACATATAAACATTGGCAGACAGACTATGACTTAAGAGAGGAATACAGACATGATCATGACATTTATATAACACATGACATTTATATAAATGGGCAAAATATATGCATTGGTGACATTTTATATATCTAAATATAAGACACTGTATATCTATATATTTATCATGAGACGATATGGAATAAAAGATAACAGGAGACGAGAGATCCAATGCAGAGAGATGACAGATAATATATATTATCATGACATTTGTTATTATCATGACAAACATATAATAAGAGAAGGTAGAGAGGACAGGAATGAGACAGGGAGAATCGAGGACAGGTATGAAGACAACAGGGAGATGAGAGGGGAGAGTAGAAGGGACAGGAGATGAGAGAAGGACAGGAGATAGTGGGAAGGTAAAGAGAGGACAGGAATGAAGACAAGAAGGTAGAAGAGGACAAGGATATGAGAAGAGGACAAGGAGATAAAGGACAGAGAGGAATGAGAAGAGGGGAAAGAGTAGAAAGGACAGAGGAGATAGAGGGAAGGTAGAAGGACAGGAGAGAGGACAGGTAGAAAGGAGACAGGACATGAGAGAAGGACAGAGGAATGAAAGGGAGAAAGGTAAAGAAGGACAGGAATGAAGACAGAAGGTAGAGAAGGACAGGATATGAGAGAGGGACAAGTAGAGGGACAGAGGAGATGAAAGGGAAGGTAGAGGACAGGGAGATAGGACAAGGAAGGTAGAGAGGACAGGCATGAGAGACAACAGGAGATGAGAGGGGAAGGTGATAGGACAAGAGATGAGAGAGGACAGGAGATGAAAGAGGACAGGAGATGAGAGAGGGGAAGGTAGAGAGGACAGGCATGAGAGACAACAGAGAGATGAGAGAGGGAAGGTAGAGAGGGACAGGAGATGAGAGAGGGAAGGTAGAGCGGACAGGTGATGAGAGAGAAGGTAAAGAGAGGACAGAGACGAGAGAGGAAGGTAAAGAGAAGACAGAAAATGAGAGGACAGGAGATTAGAGGGAAGGTAAAAGAGACGACAGGAGATGGGAGAGACAGGAGATGAGAGACAACAGGAGATGAGAGTGCGAAGGTAGAGAGGACAGAGAGATGAGAGAGGAAGGCAGAAGGACAGGAGATGAGAGAGGGAAGGTAGAGGAGGACAGGAGATGAGAGAGGACAGGAGATGAGAGGAGGACAGGAGATGAGAGAGGACAGGGTTAAGAGAAGACAGAAGATGAGGTAGGCCAAGGGAAACAGAGAGGAGAATAGAGAGTAGGTCAAGGAAACAGAGAGGAGAATAGAGAGTAGGCCAAGGAAACAGAGAGGAGAATAGAGAGTAGGCCAAGGAAACAGAGAGGAATAAGAGTAGAATCAAGAAACAGAGAGGAGAATAGAGAGAGGCTAAGGGAACAGAGAGGAGAATAGAGAGTAGGTCAAGGAAACAGAGGAGAATAGAGAGTAGGCCAAGGAAACAGAGGAGAATAGAGAGTAGGCCAAGGAAACAGAGAGGATAATAGAGAGTAGCCCAAAAACAGAGGAGGAGAATAGAGGTAGGTCAAGGAAACAGAGGGAGAATAGAGAGGGCCAAAGGGAAACAGAGAGGAGAATAGAGAGTAGGCCAAGGGAAACAGAGAGGAGAATAGAGTAGGGCAAGGAAACAGAGAGAGGAGAGCAGAGAGGGAATAGAGAGTAGGCCAAGAAAACAGAGAGGAGAATAGAGAGTAGGCCAAAGGAAACAGAGAGAGAGGAGAGAGCAGAGGGGAACAGAGTAGGCCAAGAAAACAGAGAGGAGAATAGAGAGTAAGCCAAGGAAACAGAGAGGAGAATAGAGTAGGCAAAGGAAACAGAGGAGAAATAGAGAGTAGGCCAAGGAAACAGAGAGGAGAATAGAGAGTAGGTCAAGGAAACAGAGAGAGAATAGAGAGCAGGCCAAAGAAACAGAGAGGAGAATAGAGAAGTAGGCCAAGGAAACAGAGAGGAGAATAGAGAGTAGGTCAAGGAAACAGAGAGGAGAATAGAGAGTAGGCCAAGGAAACAGAGAGAATAGAGAGTAGGCCAAGGAAACAGAGAGGAGAATAGAGAGTAGGCCAAGGATACAGAGAGGAGAATAGAGAGTAGGTCAAGGTGGAAACAGAGAGGACAATAGAGAGTAGGTCAAGGAAACAGAGAGGAGAATAGAGAGAGGTCAAGGAAACAAGTGGAGAATAGAGAGTAGTCCAAGGAAACAGAGAGGGAGAGGAGAGAGGGAATAGAGAGTAGGTCAAGGAAACAGAGAGAGAGGAGAGGGAATAGAGACTAGGCCCAGGAAACAGAGGAGGGAGAGGAGAGATGGGAATAGAGAGCAGGCCACAGAGGGAGGGAGGAGGAGGGAGCAGGCCAAGGAAACATAGAGGGGAGGAGAGAGTGAGCAGGCCAATGAAACATAGAGGGAGAGGAGAAGGGGAATAGAGAGAAGACCAAGAAAACAGAGAGGAGAGGAGAGTTAAGAGTAGGCCAAGGAACCAGAGAGAGGAGGAGGGAGGAGGGAGGAGGGAGGAGGGAGGAGGGAGGAGGGAGGGAGGGGAGGGGAGGGAGGGAGGAGAGCAGGCCAAGGAACCCTGTTACATGAACAGAACTCTAATGTTGTTATTGTGACACTCAGTTCCTTTTTTAAAGATGTTTTTCTGAAGAAGCATTGAACATCTAATCGTCAGATCATAGTGTTAAACCAGATGCCCCTCAAGTATCAAGTTTTGAATGTCAAATGCACAAGTACACTGGGACAGGGAGAGAGGGGAGGGCAGGGAGAGAGGAGAGAGAGGGTAGGGAGAGAGTAGGGCAGAGAGAAGATAGAGTTGGGCAGGAGAGAGGAGAGAGAGGGAGGAGAGAGGTAAGGCAGAGAGAGGGAGAGGAGAGAGTAGGGCAGGAGAGGGAGGAGAGAGTAGGGTACAGAGAGTGGAGAGAGAGGAGAGGAGAGATTAGGAAGGGCGAGAGGAGAGAGAGGGGAGGAGAGAGAAGGGCAGAGTGAGCAGGAGAGGGGCGGAGAGAGAAGGGCAGAGTGAGGAGAGAGAGGGGAGGAGAGAGTAGGGCAGAGAGAGGAGAGAGAGGGGAGGAGAGAGAAGGGCAGAGTGAGGAGAGAGAGGGGAGGAGAGAGTAGGGCAGAGAGAGGAGAGAGGAGAAAGCAGGGTAGGGAGAGAGGGGAGAAGAGACGGTGTTGGAGAGAGGTGAAAGAATAAGAGGGAGAGAGGAGAAGAAAGGGTAGCAGAGAAAGGAGAAAGAAGGGCAGGGAGAGTGAGGAGAGAGGAGGGAGTAGGGCAGGGCATGTATTAATGAATTAGCATGCATGGGTAATCCCTGACAATAGCCTGCTCAGGGAGAAGACTGACACAGAGACACTGAAACCAGAACTGAACCCCACATTATTACCTTTTCATTATACACATTATCCTTTCTACACCTCTCTCTCTATCTCTTTCTGCCTCATCGTCTTTCTCGTCTCCCTCCCTCTCCCCCTCTCTCTCTCTCTCTCTCTCTCTCATTCTCAGTCTTTGTGGTCTTGTGGAGGAAGGATGATGTTGAGTCTCTCCCTCCCTCTTTCTCGCTCAGAAGGAAGATTTCGCCTCTCTCTCCATCCCTCCCTCCCTCCCGCCCTCATTCACAAACACAAAACCCACCCACACTATAAATATACTATTAAACCACTATTAACATATTATACTAGTGATACAATAGTGGTATAATAG
>NW_026287091.1:0-17574 GCF_023373465.1 Oncorhynchus keta | reverse complement strand
TCGTTGTCAATTCTCCATTCAAATCTTTCCCTAACAACACATTTCTATTGAGGAACAACAAGACATTATTAGCCTGAAGAAAGAACTGAGGGAGGACTTATGCTAATATTTCCTCCTGTCTCTCTGCCGTCCTCGTCCTCACAACAGCGCTAAGCATGTTCAGCTCTCCTCACTGGCTTCCTCTCCTGTCTCTCTACCAGCCTCATCCCTCGCTTGCTGCTAATTTTTCAACTCTCCTCACCCCCCGACTTCCTCTCTGTCTCTCTACCCGGCCTCATCCCTCAGCTCCGCTGGTCTGTCCTCACTCACCTGTTGGGGACAGGGACGATTACATTTTACCCTTCTCTCTATCCTTCCATATTTCTCTCTCACACACACACATGGACAGACAGACACACAAGGTCCTGTTGTATGTCTCTCTCTGTCTCTCTGTCTCCTTGTCTCTCTGTCTGTCTCTCTCTCTGTCTGTCTCTGTCTCTGTCTGTCTCTGCCTCTCTCTCTGTCTCTCTCTCTCTCTCTCTGTCCCTATCTCTGTCTCTGTCATTTGGGGACCATTCCCTCTATTCTTCTCCTTCCCCTTCTCCTCTACTCTCCATCCTCTCCCCTTCTCCTCTACTCTCCATCCTCTCCCCTTCCCTCTCTCCTCTCCTCACTTCCCCTTCTCCTCTATCTCTCCATCCTCTCCTTCCCTCTCTCCTCTCCTCCTTCCCCTTCTCCTCTACTCTCCATCCTCTCCCCTTCCCTCTCTCCTCTACTCTCCATCCTCTACCCTTCCCCTCTCCCTCTTCTCCCTCCATCCTCCCCCTCTCCTCTTCTCCTCCATCCTCCCCCTCTCCTCTTCTCCTCCATCCTCTCCCCCTCTCACTTCCTCCTCTCTCTTCTCCTCTCCCTCCCATCCAGGTCCCACCTCTCCTCTTCTCCCTCCATCCTCCTCCCTCTCCTCTTCTCCCTCCATCCCCCTCCTATCATCTTCTGCCTCAATCATCTCCTCCTCTCCTCTGCTCTCCATCCTCTCCCATCCCTCTCTCCTCCTCTCCTTCCCCTTCTCCTCTACTCTCCATCCTCTCCTGTCATCTCCTCTCCATCTCACTCCTTCCCTCTCTCATCATCTCCTCAGTATCATCGTATATCGATCCATCCCATTATGTCATCATGTCACATTCATTATCATCTTAATGTCGTCATGTCATTTAAATAATAATATTTATGCGTGCATTGTCATCGCAAGCAAGTCATCGGCAATAAATGTAGAAGTAAGATTAAATATGCCTTCTCTCCTCTGCTCATCCTCTCCCCTTCTCCTCTCTCCATCCTCCCCTTCCCTCTCTCCTCCTCTCCTTCCCCTTCTCCTCTACTCTCCATCCTCTCCCCTTCTCCTCCTACTCTCCATCCTCTCCCTTCCTTCTCCTCTTCTCCATCCCCTTCTCCTCTGACTTTCCATCCTCTCCTTCTCCTCTACTCTCATCCTCTCTTCTCCTCTACTCTCCATCCTCTCCTTCCTTCCTCTCTCCTCTTCTCCTTCCCCTTCTCCTCTAATGTCCATCCTCTCCCCACAGTAACTCTCCATCCTAAACGAGTAAGTCTCAATCCTCTCCCCACAGGTGACTCTCCATCCTCTCCCCCACAGTGACTCTCCATCCTCTCCCCACAGTAAGATCTCCATCCTCTCCCCACAGTAAAGTCTCCATCCCTCTCCCTCCCCCACAGTAAGTCTCCATCCTCTTTACAGTAGAGTCTCCATCCTCTCCCACAGTAAGTCTCCATCCTCTACCCACAGTAAGTCTCCATCCCTCTACCCACAGTAAGTCTCATCACTCCCCACAGTAAGTCTCCATCCTCTCCCCACAGTAAGTCTCCATCCTCTCCCCACAGTAAGTCTCCATCCTCTCCCCTTCTCCTCTACTCTCCATCCCTCTCCTTCTCCTCTACTCTCCATCCTCTCCCCTTCTCCTCTACTCTCCATCCTCTCCCACAGAGTGACTCTCCATCCTCTCCCTTCTCCTCTACTCTCCATCCTCTCCCCTTCTCCTCTACTCTCCATCCTCTCCCTTCTCCTCTACTCTCCATCCTCTCCCCCTTCTCCTCTCTCTCCAGTCCTCTCCCCTTCTCCTCTACTCTCCATCTCTCACCCTTCTCCTCTACTCTCCATCCTCTCCCTCTTCTCATCTACTCTTCATCCTCTCCCCACAGTGACTCTCACATCCTCTCCTTCTCCTCTACTCTCCATCCATCTCCATTATCATCTACTCATCAAGTCAATATCATTCTCATCTACTCTCCAGTCATCATCTCATTGTCATCTTATGTCCAGTCATCGTACACTGCTCATCTACTACTGTCAAGTCATATCACCACGGTTGAATGTCAAGTCCTATCATTCGTACATCTATATCACATCATCATCATACGTCATCATCTACTCTCCATACGTCATGTCATTGTCATCTATAATATCCACGTCATGTCATTCGTCAATCTTAATGTCGTCATACGCATATCCTCTACTCGTCCATCCTCTCCCCTTCTCCTCTACTCTCCATCCTCTCCCTTCTCCTCTACTCTCCATCCTCTCCCCACAGTGACTCTCCATCCTCTCCTTCTCCTCTACTCTCCATCCTCTCCTTCTCCTCTACTCTCCATCCTCTCCCCTTCTCCTCTACTCTCCATCCTCTCCCCTTCTCCTCTACTCTCCATCCTCTCCCCTTCTCCTCTACTCTCCATCCTCTCCCCACAGTAAGTCTCCATCCTCTCCTTCTCCTCTACTCTCCATCCTCTCCCCACAGTGACTCTCCATCCTCTCCCCTTCTCCTCTACTCTCCATCCTCTCCCCTTCTCCTCTACTCTCCATCCTCTCCCCACAGTAAAGTCTCCATCCTCTCCCCACAGTGACTCTCCATCCTCTCCCCTTCTCCTCTACTCTCCATCCTCTCCCTTCTCCTCTACTCTCCATCCTCTCCCACAGTGTCTCCATCCTCTCCCCTCTACTCTCATCCTCTCCCCCAGTGACTCTCCATCCTCTCCCCTTCTCCTCTACTCTCCATCCTCTCCCTTCTCCTCTGCTCTCCATCCTCTCCCCTTCTCCTCTACTCTCCATCCTCTCCCCACAGTGACTCTCCATCCTCTCCCTTCTCCTCTACTCTCCCATCCTCTCCCTCTTCTCCTCTACTCTCCATCCTCTCCCCTTCTCCTCTACTCTCCATCCTCTCCCCCTATCTCCTCTACTCTCCATCATCTCCCCTTCTCCTCTACTCTCCATCCTCTCCCCTTCTCCTCTACTCTCCATCCTCTCCCCTTCTCCTCTACTCTCCATCCTCTCCCCTTCTCCTCTACTCTCCATCCTCTCCCCTTCTCCTCTACTCTCCATCCTCTCCCCTTCTCCTCTACTCTCCATCCTCTCCCCTTCTCATCTCTACTCTCCATCCTCTCCCCACAGTGACTCTCCATCCTCTCCCACAGTGACTCTCCATCCTCTCCCCTTCTCCTCTACTCTCCATCCTCTCCCCTTCTCCTCTACTCTCCATCCTCCCCCTTCTCCTCTACTCTCCATCCTCTCCCTTCTCCTCTATCTCTCCATCCTCTCCCTTCTCCTCTACTCTCCATCCACTCCCCTTCTCCTCTACTCTCCATCCTCTCCCCTTCTCCTCTACTCTCCATCCTCTCCTTCTCCTCTACTCTCCATCCTCTCCATCTCCGTCACTCTCCATCCTCTCCCCACAGTGACTCTCCATCCTCTCCTTCTCCTCTACTCTCCATCCTCTCCCCTTCTCCTCTACTCTCCATCCTCTCCCCTTCTCCTCTACTCTCCATCCTCTCCCTTCTCCTCTACTCTCCATCCTCTCCCCTTCTCCTCGATCTCCATCCTCTCCCTTCTCCTCTACTCTCCATCCTCTCCCCTTCTCCTCTACTCTCCATCCTCTCCCCTTCCCTCTCTCCTCTCCATCCTCTCCCCTTCTCCTCTACTCTCCATCCTCTCCCCTTCTCCTCTACTCTCCATCCTCTCCTCCCCTCTGACTCTCCATCCTCTCCCCTTCTCCTCTACTCTCCATCCTCTCCCCTTCTCCTCTACTCTCCATCCTCTCCCCACAGTGACTCTCCATCCTCTCCCTTCTCCTCTACTCTCCATCCTCTCCTTCTCCTCTGCTCTCCATCCTCTCCCCTTCTCCTACTCTCCATCCTCTCCCTTCTCCTCTACTCTCCATCCTCTCCCCTTCTCCTCTACTCTCCATCCTCTCCCCTTCTCCTCTACTCTCCATCCTCTCCCTTCTCCTCTACTCTCCATCCTCTCCCCTATCTCCTCCTCTCTCATCCTCTCTCCACCTTCTCCTCTACTCTCCATCCCTCTCCCCACAGTGACTCTCCATCCTCTCCCCTTCTCCTCTACTCTCCATCCTCTCCCCTTCTCCTCTACTCTCCATCCTCTCTCTCCTCAGTGACTCTCCATCCTCTCCCTTCTCCTCTACTCTCCATCCTCTCCCCTTCTCCTCTACTCTCCATCCTCTCCCTTCTCCTCTGCTCTCCATCCTCTCTCCCTTCTCCTCTACTCTCCATCCTCTCCCCTTCTCCTCTACTCTCCATCCTCTCCCCTTCTCCTCTACTCTCCATCCTCTCCCTACAGTGACTCTCCATCCTCTCCCCACAGTGACTCTCCATCCTCTCCCCTTCTCCTCTACTCTCCATCCTCTCCCCTTCTCCTCTACTCTCCATCCTCTCCCCTCCTCCTCTACTCTCCATCCTCTCCTTCTCCTCTACTCTCCATCCTCTCCCTTCTCCTCTACTCTCCATCCACTCCCCTTCTCCTCTACTCTCCATCCTCTCCCCTTCTCCTCTACTCTCCATCCTCTCCCCTTCTCCTCTACTCTCCATCCTCTCTCCTTCTCCTCTACTCTCCATCCTCTCCCCACAGTGACTCTCCATCTCTCCTTCTCCTCTACTCTCCATCCTCTCCCCTTCTCCTCTACTCTCCATCCTCTCCCCTTCTCCTCTACTCTCCATCCTCTCCCCTTCTCCTCTACTCTCCATCCTCTCCCCTTCTCCTCTACTCTCCATCCTCTCCTTCTCCTCTACTCTCCATCCTCTCCCCTTCTCCTCTACTCTCCATCCTCTCCCCTTCTCCTCTACTCTCCATCCTCTCCCCTTCTCCTCTACTCTCCATCCTCTCCCCACAGTAAGTCTCCATCCTCTCCTCTCCTCCTCTCATCCTCTCCCCTTCTCCTCTACTCTCCATCCTCTCCCCACAGTGACTCTCCATCCTCTCCCCTTCTCCTCTACTCTCCATCCTCTCCCCTTCTCCTCTACTCTCCATCCTCTCCCCTTCTCCTCTACTCTCCATCCTCTCCCCTTCTCCTCTACTCTCCATCCTCTCCCCTTCTCCTCTACTCTCCATCTCTCCCCTTCTCCTCCTCTCCATCCTCTCCCCACGTGACTCTCCATCCTCTCCCCACAGTGACTCTCATCTCTCCTTCTCCTCTACTCTCCATCCTCTCCTTCTCCTCTACTCTCCATCCTCTCCCACAGTGACTCTCCATCCTCTCCCTTCTCCTCTACTCTCCATCCTCTCCCCTTCTCCTCTGCTCTCCATCCTCTCCCCTTCTCCTCTACTCTCCATCCTCTCCCCTTCTCCTCTACTCTCCAATCTCCCCTTCTCCTCTACTCTCCATCACTCTCCTTCTCTCTACTCTCCATCCTCTCCCCTTCTCCTCTACTCTCCATCCTCTCCTTCTCCTCTACTCTCCATCCTCTCCTTCTCCTCTACTCTCCATCCTCTCCTTCTCCTCTACTCTCCATCCTCTCCCCTTCTCCTCTACTCTCCATCCTCTCCTTCTCCTCTACTCCATCCTCTCCCCTTCTCCTCTACTCTCCATCCTCTCCCCACAGTAAGTCTCATCCTCTCCTTCTCCTCTCACTCTCCATCCTCTCCCCACAGTGACTCTCCATCCTCTCCCCTTCTCCTCTACTCTCCATCCTCTCCCCTTCTCCTAAGTCTCCATCCTCTCCCACAGTAAGTCTCCATCCTCTCCCCACAGTAAGTCTCCATCCTCCCCACAGTAAGTCTCATCCTCTCCATCCTCTCCATCCTTCTCCTCTACTCTCCATCCTCTCCCCACAGTGAGCTCTCCATCCTCTCCCTTCTCCTCTACTCCATCCTCTCCCCACAGTGACTCTCCATCCTCTCCCCTTCTCCTCTACTCTCCATCCTCTCCCTTCTCCTCTACTCTCCATCCTCTCCCCTTCTCCTCTACTCTCCATCCTCTCCCCACAGTCGACTCTCCATCCTCTCCTTCTCCTCTACTCTCCATCCTCTCCTTCTCCTCTATCTCCATCCTCTCCTTCTCCTCTACTCTCCATCCTCTCCCCTCAGTGACTCTCCATCCTCTCCCCTTCTCCTCTACTCTCCATCCTCTCCCTTCTCCTCTACTCTCCATCCTCTCCCCTTCTCCTCTACTCTCCATCCTCTCCCCTTCTCCTCTACTCTCCATCCTCTCCCTTCTCCTCTACTCTCCATCCTCTCCCCTTCTCCTCTACTCTCCATCCTCTCCCCTTCTCCTCTACTCTCCATCCTCTCCCCTTCTCCTCTACTCTCCATCCTATGTCGAGTCTCCTCTCCTCTCCATCCTCTCCTTCTTATCTTAATCCATCCTCTCCCCTTCTCATCTTAATCTCCATCCTCTCCTTCTCATCTCCTCTCCATCCTCCATCAGTGACTCTTAATCCTCTCCCCACAGTGACTCTCCATCCTCATCCCCTTCTCCTCTACTCTCCATCCCTCTCCCCTTCTCCTCTACTCTCCATCCTCTCCTTCTCCTCATATAAATCCATCCATCCCTTCTCCTCTACTCTCCATCCTCTCCCCTTCTCCTCTACTCTCCATCCTCTCCCCTTCTCCTCTGCTCTCCATCCTCTCCTTCTCCTCTCTCTCCATCCTCTCCCCTTCTCTCTGAGTCTCCATCCTCTCCCTTCTCCTCTACTCTCCATCCTCTCCCCACAGTGACTCTCCATCCTCTCCCTTCTCCTCTACTCTCCATCCTCTCCTTCTCCTCTACTCTCCATCCTCTCCCCTTCTCCTCTCTACTCTCCATCCTCTCCCCTTCTCCTCTACTCTCCATCCTCTCCCCTTCTCCTCTACTCTCCATCCTCTCCCCTTCTCCTCTACTCTCCATCCTCTCCCCTTCTCCTCTACTCTCCATCCTCTCCCCTTCTCCTCTACTCTCCATCCTCTCCCCACAGTAAGTCTCCATCCTCTCCCCTTCTCCTCTACTCTCCATCCTCTCCCCTTCTCCTCTACTCTCCATCCTCTCCCCTTCTCCTCTACTCTCCATCCCTCTCCCCACAGTGACTCTCCATCCTCTCCCCTCTCTCTCTCCATCCTCTCCTTCTCCTCTACTCTCCATCCTCTCCCTCTCCTCTACTCTCCATCCTCTCCCCTTCTCCTCTACTCTCCATCCTCTCCCTTCTCCTCTACTCTCCATCCTCTCCCTTCTCCTCTACTCTCCATCCTCTCCCCACAGTGACTCTCCATCCTCTCCCCTCCCACTGCTCTCCATCCTCTCCCCTTCTCCTCTACTCTCCATCCTCTCCCCTTCTCCTCTACTCTCCATCCTCTCCCCACAGTGACTCTCCATCCTCTCCCCTTCTCCTCTACTCTCCATCCTCTCCCCTTCTCCTCTACTCTCCATCCTCTCCCCTTCTCCACTCTCCATCCTCTCCGCTTCATCCTCTACTCTCCATCCTCTCCCTTCTCCTCTACTCTCCATCCTCTCCCCTTCTCCTCTACTCTCCATCCTCTCCCCTTATCCTCTACTCTCCATCCTCTCCCTTCTCCTCTACTCTCCATCCTCTCCTTCTCCTCTACTCTCCATCCTCTCCCCTTCTCCTCTACTCTCCATCCTCTCCCCTTCTCCTCTACTCTCCATCCTCTCCCCTTCTCCTCTACTCTCCATCCTCTCCCTTCTCCTCTACTCTCCATCCTCTCCCCTTCTCCTCTACTCTCCATCCTCTCCCCTTCTCCTCTACTCTCCATCCCCTCTCCCCTTCTCCTCTACTCTCCATCCTCTCCCCACAGTGACTCTCCATCCTCTCCCCTTCTCCTCTACTCTCCATCCTCTCCTCTCCTCTACTCTCCATCCTCTCCCCACACGTGACTCTCCATCCTCTCCCCTTCTCCTCTACTCTCCATCCTCTCCCCTTCTCCTCTACTCTCCATCCTCTCCCCTTCTCCTCTACTCTCCATCCTCTCCCCTTCTCCTCTCCTCTCCATCCTCTCCCCTTCTCCTCTACTCTCCATCCTCTCCCCTTCTCCTCTACTCTCCATCCTCTCCCTTCTCCTCTACTCTCCATCCTCTCCCCTTCTCCTCTACTCTCCATCCTCTCCCCTTCTCCTCTACTCTCCATCCTCTCCCCACAGTGACTCTCCATCCTCTCCCACAGTGACTCTCCATCCTCTCCCCTTCTCCTCTACTCTCCATCCTCTCCCCTTCTCCTCTACTCTCCATCCTCTCCCCTTCTCCTCTACTCTCCATCCTCTCCCTTCTCCTCTACTCTCCATCCTCTCCCTTCTCCTCTACTCTCCATCCTCTCCCTTCTCCTCTACTCTCCATCCTCTCCCTTCTCCTCTACTCTCATCCTCTCCTTCTCCTCTACTCTCCATCCTCCCCTTCTCCTCTACTCTCCATCCTCTCCCCACAGTGACTCTCCATCCTCTCCCTTCTCATCTACTCTCCATCCTCTCCTTCTCCTCTACTCTCCATCCTCTCCCTTCTCCTCTACTCTCCATCCTCTCCCTTCTCCTCTACTCTCCATCCTCTCCCTTCTCCTCTACTCTCCATCCTCTCCCCTTCTCCTCTACTCTCCATCCTCTCCCCTTCTCCTCTACTCTCCATCCTCTCCCCTTCTCCTCTACTCTCCATCCTCTCCCCTTCTCCTCTACTCTCCATCCTCTCCCCACAGTGACTCTCCATCCTCTCCCTTCTCCTCTACTCTCCATCCTCTCCCCTTCTCCTCTACTCTCCATCCTCTCCCCACAGTCGACTCTCCATCCTCTCCCCTTCTCCTCTACTCTCCATCCTCTCCCTTCTCCTCTACTCTCCATCCTCTCCCTTCTCCTCTACTCTCCATCCTCTCCCCTTCTCCTCTACTCTCCATCCTCTCCCCTTCTCCTCTACTCTCCATCCTCTCCCCTTCTCCTCTACTCTCCATCCTCTCCCCATCACTGACTCTCCATCCTCTCCCCACAGTGACTCTCCATCCTCTCCCCTTCTCCTCTACTCTCCATCCTCTCCCCTTCTCCTCTACTCTCCATCCTCTCCTTCTCAGTGACTCTCCATCCTCTCCCCTTCTCCTCTACTCTCCATCCTCTCCCCTTCTCCTCTACTCTCCATCCTCTCCCCTTCTCCTCTACTCTCCATCCTCTCCCCTTCTCCTCTACTCTCCATCCTCTCCCCTTCTCCTCTACTCTCCATCCTCTCCCCTTCTCCCTCTACTCTCCATCCTCTCCCCTTCTCCTCTACTCTCCATCCTCTCCCCTTCTCCTCTACTCTCCATCCTCTCCCCTTCTCCTCTACTCTCCATCCTCTCCCCTTCTCCTCTACTCTCCATCCTCTCCCCTTCTCCTCTACTCTCCATCCTCTCCCCTTCTCCTCTACTCTCCATCCTCTCCCCTTCTCCTCTACTCTCCATCCTCTCCCCACAGTGACTCTCCATCCCCTCCCCTTCTCCTCTACTCTCCATCCTCTCCCCACAGTGACTCTCCATCCCCTCCCCTTCTCCTCTACTCTCCATCCTCTCCCCTTCTCCTCTACTCTCCATCCTCTCCCCACAGTAAGTCTCCATCCTCTCCCCACAGTGACTCTCCATCCTCTCCCCTTCTCCTCTACTCTCCATCCTCTCCCCTTCTCCTCTACTCTCCATCCTCTCCCTTCTCCTCTACTCTCCATCCTCTCCCCTTCTCCTCTACTCTCCATCCTCTCCCCACAGTGACTCTCCATCCTCTCCCTTCTCCTCTACTCTCCATCCTCTCCCCTTCTCCTCTACTCTCCATCCTCTCCCCTTCTCCTCTACTCTCCATCCTCTCCCCACAGTGACTCTCCATCCTCTCCCTTCTCCTCTACTCTCCATCCTCTCCCTTCTCCTCTACTCTCCATCCTCTCCCCTTCTCCTCTCCACTCTCCATCCTCTCTCCCACAGTGACTCTCCATCCTCTCCCCTTCTCCTCTACTCTCCATCCTCTCCCCTTCTCCTCTACTCTCCATCCTCTCCCCTTCTCCTCTACTCTCCATCCTCTCTCCTTCTCCTCTGCTCTCCATCCTCTCCCCTTCTCCTCTACTCTCCATCCTCTCCTTCTCCTCTACTCTCCATCCTCTCCCCTTCTCCTCTACTCTCCATCCTCTCCCCTTCTCCTCTACTCTCCATCCTCTCCCTTCTCCTCTACTCTCCATCCTCTCCCCTTCTCCTCTACTCTCCATCCTCTCCCCTTCTCCTCTACTCTCCATCCTCTCCCCTTCTCCTCTACTCTCCATCCTCTCCCCACAGTGACTCTCCATCCTCTCCCCACAGTGACTCTCCATCCTCTCCCCTTCTCCTCTACTCTCCATCCCTCTCCCTTCTCCTCTACTCTCCATCCTCTCCTTCTCACTCTACTCTCCATCCTCTCCTTCTCCTCTACTCTCCATCCTCTCCCCTTCTCCTCTACTCTCCATCCTCTCCCCTTCTCCTCTACTCTCCATCCTCTCCCCTTCTCCTCTACTCTCCATCCTCTCCCCTTCTCTCTACTCTCCATCCTCTCCCTTCTCCTCTACTCTCCATCCTCTCCCCACAGTGACTCTCCATCCTCTCCCCTTCTCTGCTCTCCATCCTCTCCCCTTCTCCTCTACTCTCCATCCTCTCCCCTTCTCCTCTACTCTCCATCCTCTCCCTTCTCCTCTACTCTCCATCCTCCCCTTCTCCTCTACTCTCCATCCTCTCCCTTCTCCTCTACTCTCCATCCTCTCCCCTTCTCCTCTACTCTCCATCCTCTCCCCACAGTGACTCTCTCATCCTCTCCCCTTCTCCTCTACTCTCCATCCTCTCCCCTTCTCCTCTACTCTCCATCCTCTCCCCTTCTCCTCTACTCTCCATCCTCTCCCCACAGTGACTCTCCATCCTCTCCCCTTCTCCTCTACTCTCCATCCTCTCCCCTTCTCCTCTACTCTCCATCCTCTCCCCCTCTCCTCTACTCTCCATCCTCTCCCCTTCTCCTCTACTCTCCATCCTCTCCCCTTCTCCTCTACTCTCCATCCTCTCCCCTTCTCCTCTACTCCCCATCCTCTCCCTCACAGTGACTCTCCATCCTCCTTCTCCTCTACTCTCCATCCTCTCCCCTTCTCCTCTACTCTCCATCCTCTCCCCTTCTCCTCTACTCTCCATCCTCTCCCCACAGTGACTCTCCATCCCCTCCCCTTCTCCTCTACTCTCCATCCTCTCCCCTCTCCTCTGCTCTCCATCCTCTCCCCTCTCCTCTACTCTCCATCCTCTCCCCTTCTCCTCTACTCTCCATCCTCTCCCCTTCTCCTCTACTCTCCATCCTCTCCCTTCTCCTCTACTCTCCATCCTCTCCCTTCTCCTCTACTCTCCATCCTCTCCCCTTCTCCTCTACTCTCCATCCTCTCCCCTTCTCCTCTACTCTCCATCCTCTCCCCTTCTCCTCTACTCTCCATCCTCTCCCCTTCTCCTCTACTCTCCATCCTCTCCCCTTCTCCTCTACTCTCCATCCTCTCCCTCTCTCTCTACTCTCCATCCTCTCCCTTCTCCTCTACTCTCCATCCTCTCCCCTTCTCCTCTACTCCTCCATCCTCTCCCCTTCTCCTCTACTCTCCATCCTCTCCCCATCACGTCGACTCTCCATCCTCTCCCCTTCTCCTCTACTCTCCATCCTCTCCCTTCTCCTCTACTCTCCATCCTCTCCCCATCAGTGACTCTCCATCCTCTCCTTCTCCTCTACTCTCCATCCTCTCCTTCTCCTCTACTCTCCATCCTCTCCCCTTCTCCTCTACTCTCCATCCTCTCTCCCTTCTCCTCCTACTCTCCATCCTCTCCCTTCTCCTCTACTCTCCATCCTCTCCCCTTCTCCTCTACTCTCCATCCTCTCCCCTTCTCCTCTACTCTCCATCCTCTCCCCTCTCTCTCTACTCTCCATCCTCTCCCCTCTCCTCTACTCTCCATCTCTCCTTCTCCTCTCTCTCCTTCCTCTCCTCTCCTCTACTTCATCCTCTCCTTCTCCTCTACTCTCATCCTCTCCCTTCTCCTACTCTCCATCCTCTCCCCTTCTCCTCTACTCTCCATCCTCTCCCCATCTCCTCGACTCTCCATCCTCTCCCCTTCTCCTCTACTCTCCATCCTCTCCCCTTCTCCTCTACTCTCCATCCTCTCCCCTTCTCCTCTACTCTCCATCCTCTCCCCTTCTCCTCTACTCTCCATCCTCTCCCCTTCTCCTCTACTCTCCATCCTCTCCCCTTCTCCTCCTACTCTCCATCCTCTCCCCTTCTCCTCTGCTCTCCATCCTCTCCCCTTCTCCTCTACTCTCCATCCTCTCCCCACAGTGACTCTCCATCCCCTCTCCCCACAGTGACTTCATCCTCTCCCTTCTCCTCTACTCTCCATCCTCTCTCCCTTCTCCTCTACTCTCCATCCTCTCCCCACAGTGACTCTCCATCCTCTCCTTCTCCTCTACTCTCCATCCTCTCCCCTTCTCCTCTACTCTCCATCCTCTCCCCTTCTCCCTCTACTCTCCATCCTCTCCCCTTCTCCTCTACTCTCCATCCTCCTCCCCTTCTCCTCTACTCTCCATCCTCTCCCCTTCTCTCCTCTACTCTCCATCCTCTCCCCTTCTCCTCTACTCTCCATCCCTCTCCCCTTCTCCTCTACTCTCCATCCTCTCCCCTTCTCCTCTACTCTCCATCCTCTCCCCTTCTCCTCTACTCTCCATCCTCTCCCCTTCTCCTCTACTCTCCATCCCTCTCCCCTTCTCCTCTACTCTCCATCCTCTCCCCTTCTCCTCTACTCTCCATCCTCTCCCTTCTCCTCCTACTCTCCATCCTCTCCCCTTCTCCTCTACTCTCCATCCTCTCCCCTTCTCCTCTACTCTCCATCCTCTCCCCACAGTGACTCTCCATCCTCTCCCTTCTCCTCTACTCTCCATCCTCTCCCCTTCTCCTCTACTCTCCATCCTCTCCCCACCGTGACTCTCCATCCCTCTCCCTTCATCCTCTACTCTCCATCCTCTCCCCTTCTCCTCTACTCTCCATCCTCTCCCCTTCTCCTCTACTCTCCATCCTCTCCCCCTTCTCCTCTACTCTCCATCCTCTCCCCCTTCTCCTCTACTCTCCATCCTCTCCCCTTCTCCTCTACTCTCCATCCTCTCCCCTTCTTCCTCATATTCTCCATCCTCTCCCCCTCTCCTCTGCTCTCCATCCTCTCCCTCTCTCCTCTACTCTCCATCCTCTCCCCATCTCTTACTCTCCATCCTCTCCCTCTCTCCTCTACTCTCCATCCTCTCCCCTTCTCCTCTTCTCTCCATCCTCTCCCTTCTCCTCTACTCTCCATCCTCTCCCCTTCTCCTCCTACTCTCCATCCTCTCCCCCTTCTCCTCTACTCTCCATCCTCCCCTTCTCCTCTCTACTCTCCATCCTCTCCCCCTCTCCTCTACTCTCCATCCTCTCCCCACAGTGACTCCATCCTCTCCCCTTCTCCTCTACTCTCCATCCTCTCCTTCTCCTCTACTCCTCCATCCTCTCCCCACAGTGACTCTCCATCTCTCCCCTTCTCCTCTACTCTCCATCCTCTCCCCCTCTCCTCTGCTCGCCATCCTCTCCCCTTCTCCTCTACTCTCCATCCTCTCCCCTTCTCCTCTACTCTCCATCCTCTCCCCCTCTCCTCTACTCTCCATCCTCTCCCCTTCTCCTCTACTCTCCATCCTCTCCCCTTCTCCTCTACTCTCCATCCTCTCCCCTTCTCACCCTCTCCATCCTCTCCCTTCTCCTCTACTCTCCATCCTCTCCTTCTCCTCTACTCTCCATCCTCTCCCCTTCTCCTCTACTCTCCATCCTCTCCCCTTCTCCTCTACTCTCCATCCTCTCCCTTCTCCTCTACTCTCCATCCTCTCCCCACAGTAAGTCTCCATCCTCTCCTTCTCCTCTACTCTCCATCCTCTCCCCACAGTGACTCTCCATCCCTCTCTCCCCTTCTCCTCTACTCTCCATCCTCTCCCCTTCTCCTCTACTCTCCATCCTCTCCCCCACAGTAAGTCTCCATCCTCTCCCCACAGTGACTCTCCATCCTCTCCCTTCTCCTCTACTCTCCATCCTCTCCCTTCTCCTCTACTCTCCATCCTCTCCCCACAGTGAGCTCTCCATCCTCTCCCTTCTCCCCTACTCTCCATCCTCTCCCCACAGTGACTCTCCATCCTCTCCCCTTCTCCTCTACTCTCCATCCTCTCCCCTTCTCCTCTACTCTCCATCCTCTCCCCTTCTCCTCTACTCTCCATCCTCTCCCCACAGTGACTCTCCATCCTCTCCCCTTCTCCTCTACTCTCCATCCTCTCCCCTTCTCCTCTACTCTCCATCCCTCTCCCCTTCTCCTCTATCTCCATCCTCTCCCCACAGTGACTCTCCATCCTCTCCCCTTCTCCTCTACTCTCCATCCTCTCCCCTTCTACTCTACTCATCCATTCTCCTTCTCCTCTACTCTCCATCCTCTCCCCTTCTCCTCTACTCTCCATCCTCTCCCCTTCTCCTCTACTCTCCATCCTCTCCCCATCGTGACTCTCCATCCTCTCCTTCTCCTCTACTCTCCATCCTCTCCCTTCTCCTCTGCTCTCCATCCCTCTCCCCTTCTCCTCTACTCTCCATCCTCTCTCTTCTCATCTACTCTCCATCCTCTCCCCTTCTCCTCTACTCTCCATCCTCTCCCTTCTCCTCTCTCTCCATCCTCTCCCACAGTGACTCTCCATCCTCTCCCTTCACAGCTGACTCTCCATCCTCTCCCCTTCTCCTCTACTCTCCATCCTCTCCCTTCTCCTCTACTCTCCAGTCACTCCACTTCTCCTCTACTTCCATCCTCTCCTTCTCCTCTACTCTCATCCTCTCCTTCTCCTCTACTCTCCATCCTCTCCCCTTCTCCTCTACTCTCCATCCTCTCCCCTTCTCCTCCTCTCCATCCTCTCCTGTCCTCTACTCTCCATCCTCTCCCCTTCTCCTCTACTCTCCATCCTCTCCCCACATTGTTTCTCCATCCTCTCCCCTTCTCCTCTACTCTCCATCCTCTCCCCTTCTCCTCTACTCTCCATCCTCTCCCCTTCTCCTCTACTCTCCATCCCTCTCCCTTCTCCTCTACTTCTCCATCCTCTCCCCTTCTCCTCTACTTCATCCTTCTCCCTTCTCTCTACTCCCATCCTCTCCCTCTATCTCTCTACTTATCCCTCTCCCCTTCTCCTCCTACTTCCATCCTCTCCCTTTCTCCTCTACTCTCCATCCTCTCCCCTTCTCCTCTACTCTCCATCCTCTCCCCACAGTGACTCTCCATCCCTCTCCCTTCTCCTCTACTCTCCATCCTCTCCCCTTCTCCTCTACTCTCCATCCTCTCCCCTTCTCCTCTACTCTCCATCCTCTCCCTTCTCTCTACTCTCCATCCTCTCCCCTTCTCCTCTACTCTCCATCCTCTCCCCTTCTCCTCACTCTCCATCCTCTCCCCACAGTGACTCTCCATCCTCTCCCCACAGTGACTCTCCATCCTCTCCCTTCTCCTCTACTCTCCATCCTCTCCCCTTCTCCTACTCTCCATCCTCTCCCCACAGTGACTCTCCATCCTCTCCCTTCTCCTCTACTCTCCATCCCTCCTTCTCCTCTACTCTCCATCCTCTCCTTCTCCTCTACTCTCCATCCTCTCCCCTTCTCCTCTACTCTCCATCCTCTCCCTTCTCCTCTATCTCCATCCTCTCCTTCTCCTCTACTCTCCATCCTCTCCCCTTCTCCTCTACTCTCCATCCTCTCCTTCTCCTCTACTCTCCATCCTCTCTCCTTCTCCTACTTCTCTCCATCCTCTCCCCTTCTCCTCCCTTCTCCATCCTCTCCCCTTCTCCTCTACTCTCCATCCTCTCCCTTCTCCTCTCTACTCTCCATCCTCTCTCCCTTCTCTCTACTCTCCATCCTCTCCCCTTCTCCTCTACTCTCCATCCTCTCCCCTTCTCCTCTACTCTCCATCCTCTCCCTTCTCCTCTACTCTCCATCCTCTCCCCACAGTGACTCTCCATCCTCTCCCCTTCTCCTCTACTCTCCATCCTCTCCCCGTCATCTTACTCTCCATCCTCTCCCCACAGTGACTCTCCATCCTCTCCTTCTCCTCTAATCTCCATCCTCTCCCTTTCTCCTACTGTCCAACCACTCCCCTTCATCCTCGACTCCATCCTCGCCCCTACTCCTCTGCGCTCCATCCTCCCCTACTCCTCCTACGCTCCATCCTCTCCCCTTCGCCTCTCGCTCCATCTCTCCCCTGCGCCTCTACTCTCGTCCTCGCCCCCTCTCCTCTACGCTCCATCCTCGCCCCTCGCCTCTACTCACCATCCTCTCCTTCTCCCTCTACGTCTCCATCCTCTCCCCTCATCCTCAACTCTCATCCTCTCCCCGTCTCCGCTACTCTCCATCCTCTCCCCTTCTCCTCTACTCTCCATCCTCTCCCCTTCTCCTCTACTCTCCATCCTCTCCCCCTCGCCCTCGACTCTCCATCCTTCTCCCCTTCTCCTCTACTCTCCATCCTCTCCCTTCTCCTCTACTCTCCATCCTCTCCCCCTCACCTCTGACTCTCCATCCTCTCCCCCTCTCCTCTACTCTCCATCCTCTCCCTTCTCCTCTACTCTCCATCCTCTCCCCCTCTCCTCTACTCTCCATCCTCTCCCCTTCTCCTCTACTCTCCATCCTCTCCCCTTCTCCTCTACTCTCCATCCTCTCCCCACAGTGACTCCATGTTGTTCATACATCAGAGGAAACGGAGAGGAATATTTCATCCTCAGTTTCTATCTGTCTATGTTCTTATTGCTTCATGAAACGGCTTCATCTCACCTGAGTACAAGACAGGAGAAGCTGAATCTATCAGACTATGTCCCTTATAACCCTAGCAGAGCGTGCATAGGTCAGGGAGGGAGAGAGGGAGGGAGAGAGGATGGAGAGAGGAGGAGACGGAGAGGGAGAGGGATGCAGAGGAGGGAGGGAGAGGAGAGGGAGAGGGAGAGAGGAGAGAGAGGGAAGAGAGAGAGAGGAGCAGAGAGAGAAGAGAGAGAGAGAGAGAGAGAGGCGGAGGAGGGAGAGAGAGAAGAGAGAGAGAGCAGGAGGAGGGAGAGAGAGAGAGAGAGAGCAGGCTGGTTGATGTGTCGAAACCATACCAGTATCATGACACTAGTTAGTATCGTTTCAGGGACCAGACCAGTATCACAGACAGAGATTCTCTCTCTCTCTCTCTCTGACCTGCCTGCCTGTCCCTGGACCCAGCTAGCTGCCTGCTCCTGTGTATGATCTTCTGCCTGCCCCTGGACCCAGCTACCTGCCTCCTCCTGTG
>NW_026287090.1:0-7335 GCF_023373465.1 Oncorhynchus keta | reverse complement strand
TGTAATACCCAGGATGTAAACCCCAGGATGTAGACAGTTAACAATGCAGGATGTAGCCCCAGGATTATCTAGCTGCTGTGGTGAATGCAGTAATACCCAGGATGTAAACAGTTATCTAGCTGCTGTGGTAGGATGGATAGACCACAGTTATCTAGCTGCTGTGGTGATGGCAGTAATACCAGGATGTAAACCCCAGGATGTAGACCACAGTTATCTAGCTGCTGTGGTGAATGCATGTAATACCCCAGGATGTAAACTGCAATAATACCAGGATGTAGACCACCAGGATGTAGACCAGGATATGGCAGGATGTAGACCACAGTTATCTGGCTGCTGCTGGTGAATGCAGTCACCCAGGATGTAAACCCAGGATTGGTCTTAGTATTTGCTGTGGTGAAGCAGCCAGTATTTGCTGCCAGTCTGCAGAGCTGTCAGCCTGCAAGGAGCTGTCAGTCTGCAAGGAGCTGTCAGTCTGCATGAAACAGCTAGATCCGCCAGTCAGCCATGATCTTCTAGATCTGCCAGTCAACCAGATTCTTCCAGATCTGCCAGTCAACCAGTCTCTTCCAGATCTGCCAGTCAACCAGTCTCTTCCAGATCTGCCAGTCAACCAGTCTCTTCCAGATCTGCCAGTCAGCAGTCTCTTCCAGATCTGCCAGTCAACCCAGTCTCTTCCAGATCTGCCAGTCAACCCAGTCTCTTCCAGATCTGCTAGTCAACCAGAATCTTCCAGATCTGCCAGCCAGCCAGGATCTGCCGGGCCTACTACCTGCCTGAGCTTCATCTCAGTACTGGACTTCCTCTCAGTACTGGGCTTTCTCTCAGTACTGGGGCTTCCCCTCAGTTCCGGGCTGCCCCTCAGTTCCGAGCTGCCCCTCAGTCCCAGCTTCCCCTAAGTCCCGAGCTGCCTCAGTCCCGAGCTGCCCCTCGGTCATGACTGCCCCTCCCCGTCCCGAGCTGCCCCTCAGTCGAGCTGTCCCTCAGTCCCGAGATGCCTCAGTCACGAGCTGCTCCTCAGTGCTGTGGGGTTCTGGGTGAGGCTATTAGAAGCCATGGTCGGCGGCGGGTGGATTATCCCAGGACGAAGGGGATGAACTAGGACATTAATGGAGTGGGGTCCCACGTCCCGAGCCGGAACCGCCACCATGGACAGACGCCCACCCGGACCCTCCCTATGGTTTTGAGGTGCGTCCGGGAGTCCCGCTTTTAGGGGGGTTCTGTCACGCCTTAGTCTTAGTATTTTGTGTTTTTCTTTAATTATTTGGTCAGGCCAGGGTGTGACATGGGTTTATGTTGTTGTATATCGTATTGGGGTTTTTGTATTATTGGGATTGCGGCTGAGTAGAGGTGTTGTATGGGCTTTGCTGCCTGAGGCGGTTCTCAATCAGAGTCAGGTGATTCTCGTTGTCTCTGATTGGGAACCGTATTTAGGTAACCTGGTTTCGCTTTGTATTTCGTGGGTGATTGTTCCTGTCTCTGTGTAGTTTCACCAGATAGGCTGTGTAATGGGGTTTCACGTTCCGTTTGTTGTTTTGTATTTTTGTATCGTTATTTCATGTGTCATTTTTTCTATTAAAGTCATGAGTAACCACTACGCTGAATTTCGGTCCGACTCTCTTTCCCACAAACGAAGAACGCCGTTACAGAATGGGGTAATACCTAGGATGTAAACCCCAGGATGTAAAAGCCACAGTTATCTAGCTGCTGTGGTGAATGCAGTAATGCCCAGGATGTAAACCCCAGGATGTAAACCACAGTTATCAAGCTGCTGTGGTGAATGCAGTAATACCCAGGATGTAAACACCAGGATGTAGACCACAGTTATCTAGCTGCTGTGGTGAATGCAGTAATACCAGGATCTAGACCACAGTTATCTAGCTGCTGTGGTGAATGCAGTAATACCCAGGATGTAGACCACAATTATCTAGCTGCTGTGGTGAATGCAGTAATACCCAGGATGTAAACACCAGGATGTGACCACAGTTATCAAGCTGCTGTGGTGAATGCAGTAATACCCAGGATGTAAACACCAGGATGTAGACCACAGTTATCTAGCTGCTGTGGTGAATGCAGTAATACCCAGGATCTAGACCACAGTTATCTAGCTGCTGTGGTAAATGCAGTAATACCCAGGATGTAGACCACAATTATCTAGCTGCTGTGGTGAATGTAGTAATACCCAGGATGTAAACACCAGGATGTAGACCACAGTTATCTAGCTGCTGTGGTGATGGCAGTAATACCCAGGATGTAAACCACAGTTATCTAGCTGCTGTGGTGAATGCAGTAATACCCAGGATGTAAACCCCAGGATGTAGACCACAGTTATCTAGCTGCTGTGGTGAATGCAGTAATACCCAGGATCTAGACCACAGTTATCTAGCTGCTGTGGTGAATGCAGTAATACCCAGGATGTGGACCACAGTTATCTAGCTGCTGTGGTGAATGCAGTAATACCCAGGATGTAGACCACAGTTAACTAGCTGCTGTGGTGAATGCTGTAATACCCAGGATGTAGACCACAGTTATCTAGCTGCTGTGGGTGAATGCAGTAATACCCAGGATGTAAACACCAGGATGTAGACCACAGTTATCTAGCTGCTGTGGTGATGGCAGTAATACCCAGGATGTAAACACCAGGATGTAGACCACAGTTATCTAGCTGCTGTGGTGAATGCAGTAATACCCAGGATCTAGACCACAGTTATCTAGCTGCTGTGGTGAATGCAGTAATACCCAGGATGTGGACCACAGTTATCTAGCTGCTGTGGTGAATGCAGTAATACCCAGGATGTAGACCACAGTTAACTAGCTGCTGTGGTGAATGCAGTAATACCCAGGATGTAGACCACAGTTATCTAGCTGCTGTGGTGAATGCAGTAATACCCAGGATGTAGACCACACTTATCTAGCTGCTGTGGTGAATGCAGTAATACCCAGGATGTAAACCCAGGATGTAAACACCAGGATGTAAACACCAGGATGTAAACCCCAGGATGTAAACACCAGGATGTAAACCCCATGATGTAAACCCCAGGATGTAAACCCCAGGATGTAAACCCCAGGATGTAAACACCAGGATGTAAACACCAGGATGTAAACCCAGGATGTAAACCCCAGGATGTAAACACCAGGATGTAAACCCAGGATGTAAACACCAGGATGTAAACACCAGGATGTAAACACCCAGGATGTAAACCCCAGGATGTAAACACCAGGATGTAAACACCAGGATGTAAACCCCAGGATGTAAACCCCAGGATGTAAACACCAGGATGTAAACCCCAGGATTTAAACACCAGGATGTAAACCCCAGGATGTAAACCCCAGGATGTAAACACCAGGATGTAAACACCAGGATGTAAACCCCAGGATGTAAACACCAGGGGCCTGTTGCACAAAAGTAGAATTAAGACATCCGGGATAAATGACTAAGCTGAGCTCAATGAAGCCAAAACATGTGCGTCCAGGCTTAATTGGTTGCACAAAGACCAAGCCAGGATGAGCAGACACGGATTCATTAAGCCAGGTGAAACCAATCCTGGATAGGTGCGCGCTCACGGCTCACTCAAATAGACCCCGCCACAGATCACAGATTAACTGATTTACCATGGCAACTAGAGCCGCGTACTTTTCCCCGTCGGAAGCACAAATCCTCATGGAGGCATACGAGGAGGTAAAAGATATAATTAAGAAGAAAGGCAACACCGCCACAGTGATAAAGCAAAGAGAAAAAGCGTGGCAAAGTATTGCAGACCGCCTGAATGCGTAAGTAGTGCACAATTACACACTCACCGCTCGCTGAAACATCAGAATTACAATTCAAATATTTATTTCACATCTCCAAAAACGCAGTTGTACTGTAATTATGAAACGGTTAAATTTTTAATTGAAATGCACTGCAGATATGAGTGAAATTGTGTAAAGTAAGTCCATCACACTGTATAAAGCTATGATAAATTATTATTAAAGCCTTACATTATTATTTAACGTTACTACGCTCAGTACGGTTTAATCTTAGCCGTTGTACTCTGCTTCTTATGTTGTCCACCGTTTTTTGTGTTTCTCCTGCTTTCATTAATGTAAAGCTGCTTTGACAGAATGAAACAATTGTGAAAAGTGCTATATAAATAAAATTTAATTGAATAAATAGATGAGCTATAATAATAATCACTTTAATTTATATAGCGCCTTTCAAAGGACCCAGGTCGGTTGCTCACTGCACTGCAAAAATGTCTTTCTTACTTAGTATTTTTGTCTTGTTTTCAGTTAAAAAAAAATATCTAAAAACATCTTGAATATTTTCTTGAGCAAAATTACCTAGGAAAATAAGCAAAAAATCTGCCAGTGATGTGCATTGATTGGTGTAATATTCCTCATCTTATGATTTCAGATGGTCTGCAATGCTGACTGTGTGATCAGCAATGTTGTGGCAAAATGGCCTGGCTCAGTCCATGACTCCAGAATCTTTGGGCCTCTGAAATCTATCAGTGCCTATCACAAGGTAAGCCACACAACCCCTATTTATAACCATCATGGCTGTGTCAAGAATATATCACTGTGTTTATGAGGTAGTAATGATGAGATTTTGTGTTGACAGGTGAATTCTCTGGTGTGTTGCTGGGAGACAGGGGTATAGCTGCCAGCCTTTTCTCCTGACACCTTTCACAGACCCCCAGGAAGCACAGCAGGCCTACACCATGCCCATGCCAGGACCAGGGCCAGAGTTGAAATGATCTTTGGCCTCCTGAAGGCACGCTTTCACTGCCTTCACAAATTAAGGGTCAGCCCTGTTAGGGCATGTGATATTACTGTGGCTTGTGCTGTCCTCCACAATGTGGCCTGCCTGAGGAAGGAGAGGCCCCCAGAGTGCCACCAGCCATGGACTGGGACAATCGGCAATCTTCCCTGATGACGACAGTGGTCGGCTGCTGAGGGACCAATATGTGTTGAATTATTTTAGTTAGTATGTGTGCTTTCAATTTTGGTTAAATATGTCCTGCGGTGGCAGAGGAATTTAGGTTTTGGGTTCGTTTTTTTCACAATTTGGCCTCTTATGATGTTTGTGCGGTATACTGTGTAATACAAGGCTGCAGGAGGCTACTGCATCCCATTCATTTGTCTGTTCAGTTGATGTGTATGGATTTGTCCTGCATTTATTTTTAGTGTGCAGACATGCAGGGTGTGTTATATACAGACCTTTGAATGTGTATGTATCATTTTGTATAATATGCTTGGATTCTGTGCTTTCCATCTTGTAGAGTCACTGTGACTTCAGTTTGAAAGGAGCTGATGGTTTACCTGCTTTGTTTTTGTCCTTATTCAATAAAGGAACATAATGTTACACATTGTGTTTTATATTCATATGGAATGTGTATTTGTTTATATGACAGAGTACTAGGGCCACACTGAAGAAAAGGATAAAGTCATAAATTTATGAGGCTGGTTCTTTCTGCAGAAAAGCTACATATTGTTTTTACAGTTTTGATACTTATGACAATGTGATACTTAATATTCTGGCACATCAGCATGTCTTTGTTTATGAAACCATACTGAAGTACAATTTCACGAAATGCCCCGCATCTGTCATTTTAACAACTGTCTCCTTTAAAACAACTGGTTACAATATTATGACTTGTCTTTTTTTTTTCCCTCTGTGGCCCTAATATTCTATCATTTTATATATAGTCTATGGGAAACTGTAAATGATCTAATGATAGCAACATCTAAAAATCATTTTTATCAAAATCATTAAATTAATGATGATCACAAACGTTTAAATAATGACAGTGGGTCTAGTTATATGTGATAACAATGTATAGTGAGCAGTGAAATAACTATTGGTTTCCATTTGGTGACTGCTGACTGACATTAGGGATGAGATTAAATAGATCCTGGAATTTAGCCTGGTCTGGAGCAGGCTAGCTCCACAGAATAAATCTCCATGGTAATTTATACCATAACATATCCCCTCCTGCCCCCTATCCATCTTTAGTGCAACCGGATTACGGATCAGGTGAGCCAGGATCACCAAGATATCCTGGCAATGCCATATCCTAGTTTTGTGCAGCAGGCCCCTGGATGTAAACCCCAGGATGTAAACACCAGGATGTAAACACCAGGATGTAAACCCCAGGATGTAAACACCAGGATTTAAACCCCAGGATGTAAAAACCAGGATGTAAACCCCAGGATGTAAACCCCAGGATGTAAACCCCAGGATGTAAACACCAGGATGTAAACCCCAGGATGTAAACACCAGGATGTAGACCACAGTTATCTAGCTGCTGTGGTGAATGCAGTAATACCCAGGATGTAAACCCCAGGATGCCAACACCAGGATGTAAACCCCAGGATGTAAACCCCAGGATGTAAACCCCAGGATGTAAACACCAGGATGTAAACACCAGGATGTAGGACTACAGTTATCTAGCTGCTGTGGTGAATGCAGTAATACCCAGGATGTAAACACCAGGATGTAAATCCCAGGATGTAAACCCCAGGATGTAAACCCCAGGATGTAAACCCCAGGATGTAAACACCAGGATGTAAACACCAGGATGTAAAACACCAGGATGTAGACCACAGTTATCTAGCTGCTGTGGTGAATGCAGTAATACCCAGGATGTAAACACCAGGATGTAAACACCAGGATGTAAACACCAGGATGTAAACCCCAGGATGTAAACACCAGGATGTAAACCCCAGGATGTAAACACAGGATGTAAACACCAGGATGTAAACCAGGATGTAAACCCCAGGATGTGGACCATCAGGATAAAGTTAGTATTTTGTCAGGCCTTATCTATTCAGATTCACCAATGCCCCACCTTTCTGAGAACATGGAGACACCAACAGAAGGTTGGTTGAACCTTAGAAAGTAATCCGTCTCTATTTTTTTCTCGTCTGTGCTATTTTGACTATCAGGGATTCAAACAGTCATAGTCAGGTTTTTTTAAAAATAAAATGTGTTAATTTAATCAGGTGTCACGTTCGTTGGAGTGAGGGTCGGACCAAGGCGCAGCATACGTAGAGTTCCACATTATTTATTAGTAAGTGAAACTTAGAAAAAGCAATAAAGAATAAACAAACCGTGACGACAGGCAACTAAGCATAAACAACATCCCGTAACCCACAGGTGGGGAAAAACATGCTAATTCAGTATGATCCCCAATTAGAGACAACGATAGTCAGCTGCATCTAATTGGGAATCATAAAAAAACTAAACATACAGAAAAAACAACCTTGAACCCCACATAGAAAATATAAACTAGACTAAACCCTAGTCACGCCTGACCCTACTCTACCATAGAAAAATATAGGCTTTCTCCGGTC
>NW_026287089.1:0-3693 GCF_023373465.1 Oncorhynchus keta | reverse complement strand
AGATGAACCAGAATCACTGCCCAGCTATCCCGAGTTCATCGGGCCAGTCAATTTCACATTCCTGCAGGATTTTTATAGCATGACAAATTCGTGATGGTACCTGCCCATTGAACCATATTGCAAATGCACAGTGACTTTGCAAAAGTGAGAAAACATAAACAAATGGACATGATGAAATCAACACAACAGGTGATGGAAATGTACAACTATCACTGCTCAGCCATCCTGTGTTCATCAGACCAGTCAATTTTGCATTTTTGAGCATGTCAAATTTCATATGGTAAATGCACATTGAAACATATTGCAAATGCGCGCGCACTTGCAATATGATTCTATAGTGAAAAACATCACCTAATGGACATGATGAAATCAACACAACGAGTGATGGAAATGTACAACTATCACTGCTCGGCCATCCTGTGTCCATCAGACCAGTCAATTTTGCATTTTTGAGCATGTCAAATTTCATATGGTAAATGCACATTGAAACATATTGCAAATGCGCGCGCACTTGCAATATGATTCTATAGTGTAAAAACATCACCTAATGGACATGATGAAATCAACACAACGAGTGATGGAAATGTACAACTATCACTGCCCGGCCATCCTGTGTTCCCATAGCGAGCATTAATATCAGAATGACCGGTAAATGCATTTACAACCATATTTTTATTTTTGGGTTACCAGTTGCACAACAATGCACGTGCATTTGCAATATGATTCTATAGTGAAAAAACATCACCTAATGGACATGATGAAATCAACACAACGAGTGATGGAAATGTACAACTATCACTGCTCGGCCATCCTGTGTCCATCAGACCAGTCAATTTTGCATTTTTGAGCATTTCAAATTTCATATGGTAAATGCACATTGAAACATATTGCAAATGCGCGCACTTGCAATATGATTCTATAAGTGTAAAAACATCACCTAATGGACATGATGAAATCAACACAGCGGTGATGGAAATGTACAACTATCACTGCTCGGCCATCCTGTGTCCATCAGACCAGTCAATTTTGCATTTTTGAGCATTTCAAATTTCATATGGTAAATGCACATTGAAACATATTACAAATGCGCGCGCACTTGCAATATGATTCTATAGTGTAAAAACATCACCTAATGGACATGATGAAATCAACACAACGAGTGATGGAAATGTACAACTATCACTGCTCGGCCATCCTGTGTTCCCATAGCGGGCATTAATATCAGAATGACCGGTAAATGCATTCACAACCATATTTTCATTTTTGGGTTACCAGGTGCCTATTTTCAATCACCAGTTGCACAACATGCGTATCCATCAGAATATTTTAAACAGTCCATAAAGCACTCAGGACTGCCCCCATAGATAGAGGGCCGTAGTAGGGTACTCCCATAGCGGGCATGGATAATAGGAGTCCCGGTAAATGCATTTACAACCATATTTTAATTTTTGGGTTACCAGTTGCACAACAATGCACGTGCATTTGCAATATGATTCTATAGTGAAAAACATCACCTAATGGACATGATGAAATCAACACAACAAGTGATGGAAATGTACAACTATCACTGCTCGGCCATCCTGTGTTCATCAGACCAGTCAATTTCACATTCCTGCAGGATTTTTATAGCATGACAAATTCGTGATGGTACCTGCCCATTGAACCATATTGCAAATGCACAGTGACTTTGCAAAAGTGAGAAAACATAAACAAATGGACATGATGAAATCAACACAACAGGTGATGGAAATGTACAACTATCACTGCTCAGCCATCCTGTGTTCATCAGACCAGTCAATTTTGCATTTTTGAGCATGTCAAATTTCATATGGTAAATGCACATTGAAACATATTGCAAAATGCGCGTGCACTTGCAATATGATTCTATAGTGAAAAACATCACCTAATGGACATGATGAAATCAACACAACGAGTGATGGAAATGTACAACTATCACTGCTCGGCCATCCTGTGTCCATCAGACCAGTCAATTTTGCATTTTTGAGCATGTCAAATTTCATATGGTAAATGCACATTGAAACATATTGCAAATGCGCGCACTTGCAATATGATTCTATAGTGTAAAAACATCACCTAATGGACATGATGAAATCAACACAACGAGTGATGGAAATGTACAACTATCACTGCCCGGCCATCCTGTGTTCCCATAGCGAGCATTAATATCAGAATGACCGGTAAATGCATTTACAACCATATTTTTATTTTTGGGTTACCAGTTGCACAACAATGCACGTGCATTTGCAATATGATTCTATAGTGTAAAAACATCACCTAACGGAGATGATGAAATCAACACAACGAGTGATGGAAATGTACAACTATCACTGCTCGGCCATCCTGTGTCCATCAGACCAGTCAATTTTGCATTTTTGAGCAAGGTCAAATTTCATATGGTAAATGCACATTGAAACATATTGCAAATGCACGTGCACTTGCAATATGATTATATAGTGAAAAAACATCACAAAATGGACATGATGAAGTCAACACAACGAGTGATGGAAAGGAACAACTATCACTGCCCGGCCATCCCGAGTTCATCAGGCCAGTCAATTTTGCATTTCTGCAGGATTTTTGAGCATGTCAAATTTCTTACGTCATTTGGCCCACAAAAAAATCCTTATGCACAATTTAAAAAATATATAAAAAAATATGATAATAAAATTGGACAAAAGTATATTCATACAGTTCTTACACATGTGTAATTGACAAAAAAATTGAAAGAATTTCAAAAAACGGTCCAGAAAGCACTTTTTTAAGGGTGTGTGAAGTTTTACAAAATTTTGACATTTTTGACTTTTGACTTTTGACTTCCTATGAAATCATATTGGAATTGGACAAAACATATTCCTATGCGCATGTAAAAAAAAAAAAAAATTATGATAATAAAATTGGACAAAAGTATATTCATACAGTTCTTACATGTGTAATTGACAAAAAAAAATCGAAAGAATTTCAAAAACGGTCCAGAAAGCACTTTTTTATGGGTGTGAAGTTTTTACAAAATTTTGACATTTTGACTTTTGACTTTTGACTTCCTATGAAATCATATTGAATTGGACAAAACATATTCCTTATGATATAAAAAAATAAAAATTATGATAATAAAATTGGACAAGTATATTCATACAGTTCTTACACATGTGTAATTGACAAAAAATCGAAAATTTCGGACAAAAGCACTTTTTATGGGTGTGTAAGTTTTTACAAAATTTTGACATTTTTTTGACTTTTGATGACTTCCTATGAAATCATATTGGAATTGGACAAAACATATTCCTTATGCGCATATAAAAAAATTAAAAAAATTATGATAATAAAATTGGACAAAAGTATATTCATACAGTTCTTACACATGTGTAATTGACAAAAAAATCGAAGAATTTCGAAAAACGGTCCAGAAAGCACTTTTTTTAAGGGGGTGATAAGTTTTTGAAAAAAGTTCATTTTTCAAAATTTTACTTTTGGACATTAATTTGGGTTACATATCCAATATGAAAAACCCCGGTGGAGCGCATTTGCCCCCTGTTGAATTTTAAAGTGTTACAACTGGCAATTACCATATGGCATTTGCAATACACTTTGGATGAATCAACGCCGAATTGGGTGGTATTGGCCAATGTGTATATGGTTTTATCGATGCCAATGACATGCCATTCATTTTGTCCA
>NW_026287088.1:35000-42500 GCF_023373465.1 Oncorhynchus keta | reverse complement strand
GGCCCAGAGTTGGACTTAGTGCAATTTCTGATATTTTTTTTTAGGTTACCTACCATCAAACACCTTAGGAGGTGACTACTTTGAATGAGGGAATTATTTTTGGGTTACCAGTTGCACGGTTAGGTCACCAGGCCCAGAGTTGGACATAGTGCAATTTCTGTGATTTCAAACCACCAGTTGCACGGATATATATATATGTCCTCATCTGCATCCAGCATTTGGCTACCTTAAGAGAGTCATAGTTACTCCCAACTTTTACCCACACTTTACATTTTTATTTTAGGCCTTTAGTCCTGAGAAGGTCCACAGTTCCACTGTCCTTAAGGGGGGCAGAGCAGTCAGCCTCTGTGGAGGTTAGCTGCTCTGTCCCCCTTTTTTTTGGCCCATTTCCCCAATCACCAGGCCCAGAGATGGACTTAGTGCAATTTCTGATCATTTTTTAGGTTACCTACCATCAAACACCTTAGGAGGTGACTACTTTCAATGAGGGAATTATTTTTGGGTTACCAGTTGCACGGCTATTTATTTTTCTGGCCCAGTCAGTTATTTCAAAAAATGTTAACCATACTTCCCGAAGGGCTAGAGGTCCCAAATTTCGTGTCATATCCTCTGTGGTGATGGGCAACAAGTAGAGCATGTAAAAAACAAAATGCCCTGGCGGGAACCTATGTTTCCAGTAACATTCACTTTTTTGCCCAAAATCGGTAATTTTCAGAAAATGATTAAAAATACTTCCAGAAGGGCTAGCGGTCCCATATTTCGTCTCATACCCTCTCTCTCAATGGTCAACAAGTAGAGCATGTAAAATTAAAAATGCCCTGGTAGGAACCTATGTTTCCAGTCAAATGTGCTTGTATAGCCCAAACTATAAACGCATTTTTCTATTAAAAGTTTCTATACAAAAACGGTTTTAATTACATGACATTGCCCGTCTAGTGGAACCCTTTAGTTTAAAAAAAAAACCCCATGCCCTTTAGTTTAAAAAAAACCCCATCCAGATTGGACATGTACTTTTGATTTATTCACGTTTTGGTGTTTTGGGATATAGCCCAAGATGGAGGCCAACAAGGGTCAAATAAGATAGAGGCATATAAACTGGATAGGGGTGTTTGGCATTTAGGCCTGTCTGTCCCTTCATCCCATGAGAGAGAGTAAAGCCTTTTATGCCTCTCTGTGTCCTCTCATTCCCAGAAAAAGTCACTTTCACCTGTAAGGTCAAATGAGACCTTGAGGCCTGTTTGTGACCTCTGCTGCCCAGATGGAGGCATATAAACTGGGCAGGGGTGTTTGGCATTTAGGCCTGTCTGTCCCTTCATCCCATTTCCCCAGAGAGTTAGGTCAAATGAGAACACCGGAGGCCTTTTATGCCTCCTCTGTGTCCTTTATGCCTCATTCCCCCAGAAAAGTCAACCAGGACCTGTAAGGTCAAATGAGATAAGGCCTGTTTGTGACCTCTGTGCCCAGATGGAGGCATCAAATGAGGGGTGCACTTAGGACCATTTTTAGGCCTTCCCAGGTGTCCCTTCATCCCATGAGGCCTTTTATGTTCTGTGATTCCCAGAAAAAGTCATCCCATTGACCTGTAAGGTCAAATGAGACCCCTGTTTGTGAGATGGAGGCATATAAACTGGGTAGGGGTGTTTGGCCTGTCTGTCCCTTCATCCCATGAGAGAGAGCATTTAGGCCTGTCTGTCCCTTCATCCCATGAGAGAGAGTAAAGCCTTTTATGCCTTTTCCTCTCATGCCTCCTGTAAGGTTCCCAAAAATGAGACCTGTGTGTTTTGACCTCTGCTGCCCAGATGGAGGCATATAAACCCAGGGTGTTTGGCATTTAGGCCTGTCTGTCCCTTCAAAAAAACCATGAGAGGAGTAAAGCCTTTATGCCTCTCTGTGTCCTCTCATAAGGGCCCAAAAAAAGTAAGGACAGTATGTCTTTTCGACCTTAAGGTCAAATGAACCTTGAGGTGCAACGTTTGTGACCTCTGCTGCCCAGATGGAGGCATATAATACTGGGTACCAGGCATTTAGGCCTGTCTGTCCCTTCATCCCATGAGAGAGGTAAAGCCCATGCCTGTCCATAAATCACCCATGGATAAGGTCAAATGGGCCTTTTGACCTCTGCATTTTTATGGGTAAAAGTTTTAGGCCTTTATAATTTTCATTCCCATGAGAAGGTCCACAGTTCCACTGTTAGGGTGCCTTAAATATCAGGGGCAGAGAGGCCTGTTTTACCTTTTCAGCCTGCTGTGGAGGTTAGGGGTGGTTGGATTTAGGGCCTGTGTCCCCCTTTTAGGACCATTTGCCCATTTCCCCAATCACCAGGCCCAGAGATGGACTTAGTGCAATTTCTGTTTTATCATTTTTTTTCGAGGTTACACTACCATCAAACACCTTAGGGGCAGGTGACTACTTTCAATGAGGGAATTATTTTTAGGGTTACCAGTTGCACGGCTATTTATTTTTTCCCAGGTGGCCCAATTCCGTTTTTCCAAAAATATTAACCATTCCCGAAGTGCTAGAGGTCCCATATTTCGTGTGATTGCCTCTCTCACAATGGGCAACAAGTAGAGAATGTAAAAAACAAAATGCCCTGGTAGGAACCTATGTTTCCAGTAACATGTACTTTTTTGGCCCAAAATCGGTAATTTTCAGAAAATGATTAAAAATACTTCCAGAAGGGCTACAGGTCCCATCTTTCGTCTCATTCCCTCTCTCTCAATGGACAACAAGTAGAGACTGTAAAATTAAAAATGCCCTGGTAGGAACCTATGTTTCCAGTCAAATGTGCTTGTATAGCCCAAAATATAAACGCGTTTTTCTATTAAAAGGTTCTATACAAAAACGCTTTTAATTACATGACATTGCCCGTCTATGTGTGCCCTTTAGTTTAAAAAATTTATTCACGCATCCAGATTGGATGTGTACTTTTGATTTATTCACGTTTTGGTGTACCGCCATATAGCCCAACATAGTAACCGGACAGTATGTCATTTTCGGGTTCCCAGGTGCACGTTTCCAATAACCAGGTGCACACGGATGTATAGGGTCCCCCATGGATAGAGGTCCGTGTTAGGGTGCTCCATATCGGGCATGAATATCAGGAACACCGGCAGGTGCACTTAGGACCATGTTTTAATTTTTCAGATTCCCAGGTGCACAGGGATCCTAATCCGCATCCATCGAAATCTCACAAAGTGTCCATAAATCACTCAGGGAGGGCCCCCATGGATACAGGGCCGTAGTAGGATGCTCCTATAGTGGGCATTAATATGAGAATGACCGAAAAGTGCATTTAGGACCATATTATAATTTTCGGGTTCCCAGGTGCACGTTTCCAATAACCAGGTGCACACGGATGTATAGGGTCCCCCCATGGATAGAGGTCCGTGTTAGGGTGCTCCATATCGGGCATGAATATCAGGAACACCGGCAGGTGCACTTAGAATATCAGACCATGTTTTAATTTTTCAGATTCCCAGGTGCACAGGGATCCTAATCCGCATCCATCGAAATCTCACAAGTGTCCATAAATCACTCAGGGAGGTCCCCCATGGATACAGGGCCGTAGTAGGATGCTCCTATAGTGGGCATTAATATGAGAATGACCGAAAAGTGCATTTAGGACCATATTATAATTTTCGGGTTCCCAGGTGCACGTTTCCAATAACCAGGTGCACACGGATGATGTATAGGGTCCCCCATGGATAGAGGTCCGTGTTAGGGTGCTCCATATCGGGCATGAATATCAGGAACACCGGCATGTTTTAATGTGATTCACTTAATCCGACCATATTTTAATTTTCACTCAGGGTTCCCAGGTGCACATTAATATGGCTATTTATTTTTCCGGCCCAATTCCGTTTTTCCAAAAATATTAACCATACTTCCCATGAAGGGCTAGAGGTCCCATATTTCGGCCGTGATTTAATATGAGAATGACCTGCATTTAGGACCATATTATAATTTTCAAGTTCCCAGAGAATGTTTCAATAAAAAATAAAATGCCCTGGTAGGAACCTTTTATTTTCAGTTTCCAGTAACATGTACTTTTTGGCCCAAAATCGGTAATTTTCAGAAAATGATTAAAAATACTACTTCCAGTAAGGGCTACAGGTCCCATCTTTCGTCTCATTCCCTCTCTCTCAATGGACAACAAGGAGACTCCCAAAAATGCCCTGGTAGGAACCTATGTTTCGTCTCAAACTATAAACGCGTTTTTCCTTAAAAGGTTCTATCAAAAACATTGCCAATGTGTGCCCTTTAGTAGAGACCCCATCCAGTAAAATTAAAAATGCCCTATGTCATTTTCGGTTCCCAGGAACCTGCATGTTTCCCCCATGGATAAATCCGTGTTTGCTATAGCCCAAATATAAACACCGGCAGTTTTGTTTTAATTTTTCAATTCCCAGGTTCTAATATCCAAAATCTCACAAAGTGTCTTTTAATGGATACAGGGCCGTATTGCCCGTGGGCTTATGACCGTGCATTTAGGACCATTTATAATTTTCGTTTAAAAAAGGTGCACCCCCCCATGGATAGAGGTCCGTGTTAGATTGGGCATGAATATCAGGAACACCGGCAGGTTTAGGACCATGTTTTAATTTTTCATTCCCAGGTGTTTTGGTCCATCGTCTCACAAAGTGTCCATAAATCCCAACATAGTAACCGGATGCAGTATGGGCATTTTCCGGGTTCCCAGGTGCACGTTTCCAATAACCAGGTGCACACGGATGTATAGGGTCCCCCATGGATAGAGGTCCGTGTTAGGGTGCTCCATATCGGGCATGAATATCAGGAACACCGGCAGGTGCACTTAGGACCATGTTTTAATTTTTCAGATTCCCAGGTGCACAGGGATCCTAATCCGCTCCATCGAAATCTCACAAAGTGTCCATAAATCACTCAGGGAGGGCCCCCATGGATACAGGGCCGTAGTAGGATGCTCCTATAGTGGGCATTAATATGAGAATGACCGAAAAGTGCATTTAGGACCATATTATAATTTTCGGGTTCCCAGGTGCACGTTTCCGCATCCATCGATAACCAGGTGCACAGGATGTATAGGGTCCCCCATGGATAATAACCAGGTGCACGGATGTATAGGGTCCCCCATGGATAGCCGTGTTAGGGTGCTCCATATCGGGCATGAATATCAGGAACACCGGCATGTTTTAACTTCCCAGGACCATATTTTAATTTTCGGGTTCCCAGGTGCACGGCTATTTATTTTTCCGGCCCAATTCCGTTTTTCCAAAAATATTATAACCATACTTCCCGAAGTGCTAGAGGTCCCATATTTCGTTTCGTGATTGCCTCTCTCACAATGGGCAACAAGTAGAGAATGTAAAAAACAAAATGCCCTGGTAGGAACCTATGTTTCCAGTAACATGTACTTTTTTGGCCCAAAATCGGTAATTTTCAATCGAGAAAATGATTAAAAATACTTCCAGAAGGGCTACAGGTCCCATCTTTCGTCTCATTCCCTCTCTCTCAATGGACAACAAGTAGAGACTGTAAAATTAAAAATGCCCTGGTAGGAACCTATGTTTCCAGCAAATGTGCTTGTATAGCCCAAACTATAAACGCGTTTTTCTATTAAAAGGTTCTATACAAAAACGCTTTTAATTACATGACATTGCCCGTCTATGTGTGCCCTTTAGTTTAAAAAAACCCCATCCAGATTGGATGTGTACTTTTGATTTATTCACGTTTTGGTGTACCGCCATATAGCCCAACATAGTAACCGGACAGTATGTCATTTTCGGGTTCCCAGGTGCACGTTTCCAATAACCAGGTGCACACGGATGTATAGGGTCCCCCATGGATAGAGGTCCGTGTTAGGGTGCTCCATATCGGGCATGAATATCAGGAACACCGGCAGGTGCACTTAGGACCATGTTTTAATTTTTCAGATTCCCAGGTGCACAGGGATCCTAATCCGCATCCATCGAAATCTCACAAAGTGTCCATAAATCACTCAGGGAGGGCCCCCATGGATACAGGGCCGTAGTAGGATGCTCCTATAGTGGGCATTAATATGAGAATGACCGAAAAGTGCATTTAGGACCATATTATAATTTTCGGGTTCCCAGGTGCACGTTTCCAATAACCAGGTGCACACGGATGTATAGGGTCCCCCCATGGATAGAGGTCCGTGTTAGGGTGCTCCATATCGGGCATGAATATCAGGAACACCGGCAGGTGCACTTAGGACCATGTTTTAATTTTTCAGATTCCCAGGTGCACAGGGATCCTAATCCGCATCCATCGAAATCTCACAAAGTGTCCATAAATCACTCAGGGAGGTCCCCCATGGATACAGGGCCGTAGTAGGATGCTCCTATAGTGGGCATTAATATGAGAATGACCGAAAAGTGCATTTAGGACCATATTATAATTTTCGGGTTCCCAGGTGCACGTTTCCAAACCAGGTGCACACGGATGTATAGGGTCCCCCATGGATAGAGGTCCGTGTTAGGGTGCTCCATATCGGGCATGAATATCAGGAACACCGGCAGGTGCACTTAGGACCATGTTTTAATTTTTCAGATTCCCAGGTGCACAGGGATCCTAATCCGCATCCATCGAAATCTCACAAAGTGTCCATAAATCACTCAGGGAGGGCCCCCATGGATACAGGGCCGTAGTAGGATGCTCCTATAGTGGGCATTAATATGAGAATGACCGAAAAGTGCATTTAGGACCATATTATAATTTTCGGGTTCCCAGGTGCACGTTTCCAATAACCAGGTGCACACGGATGTATAGGGTCCCCCCATGGATAGAGGTCCGTGTTAGGGTGCTCCATATCGGGCATGAATATCAGGAACACCGGCAGGTGCACTTAGGAACCATGCATTTTTTTAATTTTCAGATTCCCAGGTGCACAGGGATTTATTTTTCGCATCCATTCCGTTTTTCCAAAAATATGCTAACCATACTTCCCGAAGTGCTAGAGGTAACCAACCAAGTGCTAGAGGTCCCATATTTCGTGTGATTGCCTCTCACAATGGGCAACAAGTAGAGAATGTAAAAAACAGGGGTGCCCTGGTAGGAACCTATGTTTCCAGTAACATTTTTTTGGTGATCGGTAATTTTCAGAAAATGATTAAAAATACTTCACAATGGGCCCCTCTCTCAATACAAGTAGGATGCTCCTATAGTGGGCATTAAAAGAATGACCGAAAAGTGCCCTTAGGACCATATTATACCCCAGGTGTTTCCAGGTGCAACGGATGTATAGGGTCCCCCATGGATAGAGGTCCGTGTTAGGGTGCCCAAAATCGGGCATGAATTTTCAGAAAATGATTAAATGTTTTAATTTTTCTTCCCAGGTGCAGGGCCCTAATCCGGTCCCATCCATAAATCACTCAGTCTAGATGGATAGAGACTGTAAAATTAAAAAGGTGCCCTGTAGTAGGAACCTATGTTATCGGGCATGAATATCAAATGCTTAGTATTTTAATTTTTCAGATTCCCAGGTGCAAGGGATCCTATAAT
>NW_026287088.1:12500-22500 GCF_023373465.1 Oncorhynchus keta | reverse complement strand
AAAGTCACTTTGACCTGTAAGGTCAAATGAGACCTTGAGGCCTGTTTGTGACCTGCTGCCCAGATGGAGGCATCAAATGATCCCATGAGAGAGAGTAAAGCCTTTTATGCCTCTCTGTGTCCTGAAAAAGTCACTTTGTAAGAAATGAGACCTCCTGTTTGTGACCTCTGCCCCAGATGGAGGCATATAAACTGGGCAGGGGTGTTTGGCATTTAGGCCTGTCTGTCCCTTCATCCCATGAGAGAAATGAGACCTAAAGCCTTTTTGGCATTTAGCCTGTCTGTCCCTTCATCCCATGAGAGAGAGTGCCTTTTATGCCTCTCTGTGTCCTCTCATTCCCAGAAAAAGTCACTTTGACCTGTAAGGTCAAATGAGACCTTGAGGCCTGTTTGTGACCTCTGCTGCCCAGATGGCATATAAACTGGGTAGGGGTGTTTGGCATTTAGGCCTGTCTGTCCCTTCATCCCATGAGAGAGAGTAAAGCCTTTTATGCCTCTCTGTGTCCTCTCATTCCCAGAAAAAGGCCTGTTTGACCTGTAAGGTCAAATGAGACCTTGAGGCCTGTTTGTGACCTCTGCTGCCCAGATGGAGGCATATAAACTGGGTAGGGGTGTTTGGCATTTAGGCCTGTCTGTCCCTTCATCCCATGAGAGAGAGTAAAGCCTTTTATGCCTCTCTGTGTCCTCTCATTCCCAGAAAAGTCCCTTTGACCTGTAAGGTCAAATGAGACCCCTTGAGGCCTGTTTGTGAAAAAGTCCTGTAAGGTCAAATGAGACTGAGGCCTGTTTGTGACCTCTGCAGATGGAGGCATATAAACTGGGTAGGGGTGTTTGGCATTTAGGCCTGTCTGTCCCTTCATCCCATGAGAGAGAGTAAAGCCTTTTATGCCTCTCTGTGTCCTCTCATTCCCAGAAAAAGTCACTTTGACCTGTAAGGTCAAATGAGACCTGGCCTGTTTGTGACCTCTGCTGCCCAGATGGAGGCATATAAACTGGGTAGGGGTGTTTGGCATTTAGGCCTGTCTGTCCCTTCATCCCATGAGAGAGAGTAAAGCCTTTTATGCCTCTCTGTGTCCTCTCATTCCCAGAAAAAGGCATGTCAACCGGTTAGGTCAAATAAGGTCTTGAGGCCTAAACGTTTGTGACCTCTGATGCCCAGATAGAGGCATATAACCTGGGTACTCCCACCTTTTACCCACACTTTACATTTTTATTTTAGGCCTTTAGTCCTGAGAAGGTCCACAGTTCCACTGTCCTTAAGGGGGGCAGAGCAGTCAGCCTCTGTGGAGGTTAGCTGCACTGTCCCCCTTTTCTTTTGCCCATTTCCCCAATCACCAGGCCCAGAGATGGACTTAGTGCAATTTCTGATCATTTTTTTTTCCCAGGTTACCTACCATCAAACACCTTAGGAGGTGACTACTTTCAATGAGGGAATTATTTTTGGGTTACCAGTTGCACGGCTATTTATTTTTCTGGCCCAATCCGTTTTTCCCAAAAAATATTAACCATACTTCCCGAAGTGCTAGAGGTCCCATATTTCGTGTGATTGCCTCTCTCACAATGGGCAACAAGTAGAGAATGTAAAAAACAAAATGCCCTGGTAGGAACCTATGTTTCCAGTAACATGTACTTTTTTGGCCCAAAATCGGTAATTTTCAGAAAATGATTAAAAATACTTCCAGAAGGGCTACAGGTCCCATCTTTCGTCTCATTCCCTCTCTCTCAATGGACAACAAGTAGAGACTGTAAAATTAAAAATGCCCTGGTAGGAACCTATGTTTCCAGTCAAATGTGCTTGTATAGCCCAAAATATAAACGCGTTTTTCTATTAAAAGGTTCTATACAAAAACGCTTTTAATTACATGACATTGCCCGTCTATGTGTGCCCTTTAGTTTAAAAAAAACCCCATCCAGATTGGATGTGTACTTTTGATTTATTCACGTTTTTCCATATAGCCCAACATAGTAACCGGACAGTATGTCATTTTCGGGTTCCCAGGTGCACGTTTCCAATAACCAGGTGCACACGGATGTATAGGGTCCCCCATGGATAGAGGTCCGTGTTAGGGTGCTCCATATCGGGCATGAATATCAGGAACACCGGCAGGTGCACTTAGGACCATGTTTTTTAATTTTTCAGATTCCCAGGTGCACAGGGATCCTAATCCGCATCCATCGAAATCTCACAAAGTGTCCATAAATCACTCAGGGAGGGCCCCCATGGATACAGGGCCGTAGTAGGATGCTCCTATAGTGGGCATTAATATGAGAATGACCGAAAAGTGCATTTAGGACCATATTATAATTTTCGGGTTCCCAGGTGCACGTTTCCAATAACCAGGTGCACACGGATGTATAGGGTCCCCCATGGATAGAGGTCCGTGTTAGGGTGCTCCATATCGGGCATGAATATCAGGAACACCGGCAGGTGCACTTAGGACCACCTTTTCAGATTCCCAGGTGCACAGGGATCCTAATCCGCATCCATCGAAATCTCACAAAGTGTCCATAAATCACTCAGGGAGGTCCCCCATGGATACAGGGCCGTAGTAGGATGCTCCTATAGTGGGCATTAATATGAGAATGACCGAAAAGTGCATTTAGGACCATATTATAATTTTCGGGTTCCCAGGTGCACGTTTCCAATAACCAGGTGCACACGGATGTATAGGGTCCCCCATGGATAGAGGTCCGTGTTAGGGTGCTCCATATCGGGCATGAATATCAGGAACACCGGCAGGTGCACTTAGGACCATGTTTTAATTTTTTTCAGATTCCCAGGTGCACAGGGATCCTAATCCGCATCCATCGAAATCTCACAAAGTGTCCATAAATCACTCAGGGAGGGCCCCCATGGATACAGGGCCGTAGTAGGATGCTCCTATAGTGGGCATTAATATGAGAATGACCGAAAAGTGCATTTAGGACCATATTATAATTTGATTCCCAGGTGCACGTTTCCAATAACCAGGTGCACACGGATGTATAGGGTCCCCCATGGATAGAGGTCCGTGTTAGGGTGCTCCATATCGGGCATGAATATCAGCCCAGGTGCACGTTTCCAATAACCAGGTGCACACGGATGTATAGGGTCCCCCATGGATAGAGGTCCGTGTTAGGGTGCTCCATATCGGGCATGAATATCAGGAACACCGGCAGGTGCACTTAGGACCATGTTTTAATTTTTCAGATTCCCAGGTGCACAGGGATCCTAATCCGCATCCATCGAAATCTCACAAAGTGTCCATAAATCACTCAGGGAGGGCCCCCATGGATACAGGGCCGTAGTAGGATGCTCCTATAGTGGGCATTAATATGAGAATGACCGAAAAGTGCATTTAGGACCATATTATAATTTTCGGGTTCCCAGGTGCACGTTTCCAATAACCAGGTGCACACGGATGTATAGGGTCCCCCCATGGATAGAGGTCCGTGTTAGGGTGCTCCATATCGGGCATGAATATCAGGAACACCGGCAGGTGCACTTAGGACCATGTTTTAATTTTTCAGATTCCCAGGTGCACAGGGATCCTAATCCGCATCCATCGAAATCTCACAAAGTGTCCATAAATCACTCAGGGAGGGCCCCCATGGATACAGGGCCGTAGTAGGATGCTCCTATAGTGGGCATTAATATGAGAATGACCGAAAAGTGCATTTAGGACCATATTATAATTTTCGGGTTCCCAGGTGCACGTTTCCAATAACCAGGTGCACACGGATGTATAGGGTCCCCCCATGGATAGAGGTCCGTGTTAGGGTGCTCCATATCGGGCATGAATATCAGGAACACCGGCAGGTGCACTTAGGACCATGTTTTAATTTTTCAGATTCCCAGGTGCACAGGGATCCTAATCCGCATCCATCGAAATCTCACAAAGTGTCCATAAATCACTCAGGGAGGTCCCCCATGGATACAGGGCCATAAATCACTCAGTACAGGGGATAGTAGGATGCTCCTATAGTGGGCATTAATATGAGAATGACCGAAAAGTGCATTTAGGACCATATTATAATTTTCGGGTTCCCAGGTGCACGTTTCCAATAACCAGGTGCACACGGATGTAGGGTCCCCCATGGATAGAGGTCCGTGTTAGGGTGCTCCATATCGGGCATGAATATCAGGAACACCGGCAGGTGCACTTAGAACCATGTTTTAATTTTTCAGATTCCCAGGTGCACAGAGATCCTAATCCGCATCCATCGAAATCTCACAAAGTGTCCATAAATCACTCAGGGAGGGCCCCCATGGATACAGGGCCGTAGTAGGATGCTCCTATAGTGGGCATTAATATGAGAATGACCGAAAAGTGCATTTAGGACCATATTATAATTTTCGGGTTCCCAGGTGCACGTTTTCAATAACCAGGTGCACGGATGTATAGGGTCCCCCATGGATAAAGGTCCGTGTTAGGGTGCTCCATATCGGGCATGAATATCAGGAACACCGGCATGTGCACTTAGGACCATATTTTAATTTTCGGGTTCCCAGGTGCACGGCTATTTATTTTTCCGGCCCAATTCCGTTTTTCCAAAAATATTAACCATACTTCCCGAAGTGCAGAGGTCCCATATTTCGTGTGATTGCCTCTCTCACAATGGGCAACAAGTAGAGAATGTAAAAAACAAAATGCCCTGGTAGGAACCTATGTTTCCAGTAACATGTACTTTTTTGGCCCAAAATCGGTAATTTTCAGAAAATGATTAAAAATACTTCCAGAAGGGCTACAGGTCCCATCTTTCGTCTCATTCCCTCTCTCTCAATGGACAACAAGTAGAGACTGTAAAATTAAAAATGCCCTGGTAGGAACCTATGTTTCCAGCCAAATGTGCTTGTATAGCCCAAACTATAAACGCGTTTTTCTATTAAAAGGTTCTATACAAAAACGCTTTTAATTACATGACATTGCCCGTCTATGTGTGCCCTTTAGTTTAAAAAAAAACCCCATCCAGATTGGATGTGTACTTTTTTAGATTTATTCACGTTTTGGTGTACCGCCATATAGCCCAACATAGTAACCGGACAGTATGTCATTTTCGGGTTCCCAGGTGCACGTTTCCAATAACCAGGTGCACACGGATGTATAGGGTCCCCCCATGGATAGAGGTCCGTGTTAGGGTGCTCCATATCGGGCATGAATATCAGGAACACCGGCAGGTGCACTTAGGACCATGTTTTAATTTTTCAGATTCCCAGGTGCACAGGGATCCTAATCCGCATCCATCGAAATCTCACAAAGTGTCCATAAATCACTCAGGGAGGGCCCCCATGGATACAGGGCCGTAGTAGGATGCTCCTATAGTGGGCATTAATATGAGAATGACCGAAAAGTGCATTTAGGACCATATTATAATTTTCGGGTTCCCAGGTGCACGTTTCCAATAACCAGGTGCACACGGATGTATAGGGTCCCCCCATGGATAGAGGTCCGTGTTAGGGTGCTCCATATCGGGCATGAATATCAGGAACACCGGATGTATAGGGTCCCCCATGGATGCCGTGTTACTCCATATCGGGCATGAATATCAGGAACACCGGCAGGTGTTTGTTTTAATTTTTCAGATTCCCAGGTGCACAGGGATCCTAATCCGCATCCATCGAAATCTCACAAAGTGTCCATCACTCAGGGAGGGCCCCCATGGATATAGTGGGCAGGGCCGCCCATGGATACAGGGCCGTAGTAGGATGCTCCTATAGTGGGCATTAATATGAGAATGACCGAAAAGTGCATTTAGGACCATATTATAATTTTCGGGTTCCCAGGTGCACGTTTCCAATAACCAGGTGCACACGGATGTATAGGGTCCCCCCATGGATAGAGGTCCGTGTTAGGGTGCTCCATATCGGGCATGAATATCAGGAACACCGGCAGGTGCACTTAGGACCATGTTTTAATTTTTCAGATTCCCAGGTGCACAGGGATCCTAATCCGCATCCATCGAAATCTCACAAAGTGTCCATAAATCACTCAGGGAGGGCCCCCATGGATACAGGGCCGTAGTAGGATGCTCCTATAGTGGGCATTAATATGAGAATGACCGAAAAGTGCATTTAGGACCATATTATAATTTTCGGGTTCCCAGGTGCACGTTTCCAATAACCAGGTGCACACGGATGTATAGGGTCCCCCATGGATAGAGGTCCGTGTTAGGGTGCTCCATTCCCAGGTCCGTTTCAACCAGGTCGGGCATGAATATCAGGGTGAACCATGTTTTAATTTTTCAGATTCCCAGGTCCATATCCATCGGGCATGAATATCAGGAACACCGGCAGGTGCACTTAGAACCATGTTTTAATTTTTCAGATTCCCAGGTGCACAGGTGCAGATCCACAGAGATCCTAATCCGCATCCATCGAAATCTCACAAAGTGTCCATAAATCACTCAGGGAGGGCCCCCATGGATACAGGGCCGTAGTAGGATGCTCCTATAGTGGGCATTAATATGAGAATGACCGAAAAGTGCATTTAGGACCATATTATAATTTTCGGGTTCCCAGGTGCACGTTTTCAATAACCAGGTGCACGGATGTATAGGGTCCCCCCCATGGATAAAGGTCCGTGTTAGGGTGCTCCATATCGGGCATGAATATCAGGAACACCGGCATGTGCACTTAGGACCATATTTTAATTTTCGGGTTCCCAGGTGCACGGCTATTTATTTTTCCGGCCCAATTCCGTTTTTCCAAAAATATTAACCATACTTCCCGAAGTGCTAGAGGTCCCATATTTCGTGTGTCTCTCACAATGGGCAACAAGTAGAGAATGTAAAAAACAAAATGCCCTGGTAGGAACCTATGTTTCCAGTAACATGTACTTTTTGGCCCAAAATCGGTAATTTTCAGAAAATGATTAAAAATACTTCCAGAAGGGCTACAGGTCCCATCTTTCGTCTCATTCCCTCTCTCTCAATGGACAACAAGTAGAGACTGTAAAATTAAAAATGCCCTGGTAGGAACCTATGTTTCCAGCAAATGTGCTTGTATAGCCCAAACTATAAACGCGTTTTTCTATTAAAAGGTTCTATACAAAAACGCTTTTAATTACATGACATTGCCCGTCTATGTGTGCCCTTTAGTTTAAAAAAAAAAACCCCATCCAGATTGGATGTGTACTTTTGATTTATTCACGTTTTGGTGTACCGCCATATAGCCCAACATAGTAACCGGACAGTATGTCATTTTCGGGTTCCCAGGTGCACGTTTCCAATAACCAGGTGCACACGGATGTATAGGGTCCCATGGATAGAGGTCCGTGTTAGGGTGCTCCATATCGGGCATGAATATCAGGAACACCGGCAGGTGCACTTAGGACCATGTTTTAATTTTTCAGATTCCCAGGTGCACAGGGATCCTAATCCGCATCCATCGAAATCTCACAAAGTGTCCATAAATCACTCAGGGAGGGCCCCCATGGATACAGGGCCGTAGTAGGATGCTCCTATAGTGGGCATTAATATGAGAATGACCGAAAAGTGCATTTAGGACCATATTATAATTTTCGGGTTCCCAGGTGCACGTTTCCAATAACCAGGTGCACACGGATGTATAGGGTCCCCCCATGGATAGAGGTCCGTGTTAGGGTGCTCCATATCGGGCATGAATATCAGGAACACCGGCAGGTGCACTTAGGACCATGTTTTAATTTTTCAGATTCCCAGGTGCACAGGGATCCTAATCCGCATCCATCGAAATCTCACAAAGTGTCCATAAATCACTCAGGGAGGTCCCCCATGGATACAGGGCCGTAGTAGGATGCTCCTATAGTGGGCATTAATATGAGAATGACCGAAAAGTGCATTTAGGACCATATTATAATTTTCGGGTTCCCAGGTGCACGTTTCCAATAACCAGGTGCACACGGATGTATAGGGTCCCCCCATGGATAGAGGTCCGTGTTAGGGTGCTCCATATCGGGCATGAATATCAGGAACACCGGCAGGTGCACTTAGGACCATGTTTTAATTTTTCAGATTCCCAGGTGCACAGGGATCCTAATCCGCATCCATCGAAATCTCACAAAGTGTCCATAAATCACTCAGGGAGGTCCCCCATGGATACAGGGCCGTAGTAGGATGCTCCTATAGTGGGCATTAATATGAGAATGACCGAAAAGTGCATTTAGGACCATATTATAATTTTCGGGTTCCCAGGTGCACGTTTCCAATAACCAGGTGCACACGGATGTATAGGGTCCCCCCATGGATAGAGGTCCGTGTTAGGGTGCTCCATATCGGGCATATCGAAATATCAGGAACACCGGCAGGTGCACTTAGGTATTTTACTTAGGTGCACCATGTTTTAATTTTTTCCCAGGTGCAGATTCCCAGGTGCACAGGGATCCTAATCCGCATCCATCGAAATCTCACAAAGTGTCCATAAATCACTCAGGGAGGGCCCCCATGGATACAGGGCCGTAGTAGGATGCTCCTATAGTGGGCATTAATATGAGAATGACCGAAAAGTGCATTTAGGACCATATTATAATTTTCGGGTTCCCAGGTATAATTTTCGGGTTCCCAGGTGCACGTTTCCAATAACCAGGTGCACACGGATGTATAGGGTCCCCCATGGATAGAGGTCCGTGTTAGGGTGCTCCATATCGGGCATGAATATCAGGAACACCGGCAGGTGCACTTAGGACCATGTTTTAATTTTTCAGATTCCCAGGTGCACAGGGATCCTAATCCGCATCCATCGAAATCTCACAAAGTGTCCATAAATCACTCAGGGAGGGATAGATGGATAGAGGGCCGTAGTAGGATGCTCCTATAGTGGGCATAATATCAGAACCGGTAGGTGCATTTAGGACCATATTTTAATTTTCGGGTTCCCAGGTGCACGTTTTCAATAACCAGGTGCACGGATGTATAGGGTCCCCCATGGATAGAGGTCCGTGTTAGGGTGCTCCATAGCGGGCATGAATTTTTGGAACACCGCTGATGTCATTTTAGGTTCCCAGGTGCACATTTTCAATCACCAGTTGCACAGAGGCAGAGAGAAGGATCCTAATCCGCATCCACCGAAATCTCACAAAGTGTCCATAAATCACTCAGGGAGGGATAGATGGATAGAGGGCCGTAGTAGGATGCTCCTATAGTGGGCATAAATATCAGGAACACCGGTAGGTGCATTTAGGACCATATTTTAATTTTCGGGTTCCCAGGTGCACGTTTTCCCAATAACCAGGTGCACGGATGTATAGGGTCCCCCCATGGATAGAGGTCCGTGTTAGGGTGCTCCATAGCGGGCATGAATTTTTGGAACACCGCTGATGTCATTTTAGGTTCCCCCGGTGCACATTTTCAATCACCAGTTGCACAGAGGCAGAGAGAAGGATCCTAATCCGCATCCACCGAAATCTCACAAAGTGTCCATAAATCACTCAGGGAGGGATAGATGGATAGAGGGCCGTAGTAGGATGCTCCTATAGTGGGCATAAATATCAGGAACACCGGTAGGTGCATTTAGGACCATATTTTAATTTTCGGGTTCCCAGGTGCACGTTTTCAATAACCAGGTGCACGGATGTATAGGGTCCCCCATGGATAAAGGTCCGTGTTAGGGTGCTCCATAGCGGGCATGAATTTTCGGAACACCGCTAATGTCATTTTAGGTTACCAGGTACCGATTTTCAATCACCAGGTGCACGGCTGAGAAAAGTGGGGACTCTGTCATTTTTTCGACCAAAATCGGTAATTTTCAAAAAATGATTAAAAATACTTCCCGAGGGGCTAGAGGTCCCAAATTTTTTGTCATAGCCTCTCTCGTGATGGGCAACAAGTAGAGCATGTAAAAAAAAAGTCGCATCCACAGGCTCCTATTTTTTCGGCGACATGCACTTTTTTTCCAAAACTTAAAACACGATTTTCTATTAAAATATTTTATACAAAAACGGTTTTAATTAAATGAAAATGCTCGTCTATGTGTGCCATTTCGTGCAAAAAAAACCCCATCCAGATTGGATGTGTACTTTTTGATTTATTCACGTTTTGGTGTACCG